>NC_058131.1:521537317-521612444 GCF_016433145.1 Gracilinanus agilis | reverse complement strand
GAGAGAGAGAGAGAGAGAGAGACATAGAGACAGAGAGAGAAAGTGAGAGTGAGAGCGAGAGAGATATAGATACAGAGACAGACAGAGACAGACAGAGACAGAGACAGAGAAAGAGATGTTTTAAAAAAGCAGTTAGCAGGTTCTTGAGGAATTCAATTCACCTGAACCAGATAAACTACATTCTTGAATACTGAAACAATGATGAGGAAACTGAGGCAAACAGAAGTTAAATGACTGTCCCCAGGATCACACAGCTAGTAAGTGTCTGGGGCCACATTTGAACTCAGGTCTTCCTGACTCCAAAATCAGAGCTCTATCTACTGTGACCCCTAGCTATAGACATCATTTGTTTTTTACCAAATTGGTATTGACATTAATTCATGTTCAATAATAATCACCAATGGTTGTATAATGCTTTAAAGTTTACAAAGTGTTTGGTTTATGTCATCTTATTGGATCACATGGCAACGATCAGGTAGCATAAGGCATTACAGAGAACTACATAAACAACGATAATGATGATGATGATGAAGACGACGATGATGATGATGGTGAGATTTAATCTTTTCAAACTTCACACATTTGTTCACCTAATAATAACTGACTTTTATATAGTGGTTTAAAATTCAAAAAGCACTTAGTATATTACCTCAAGTAAGCCTTGAAACAGCCCTTGGATAACTACTTTGGGTATTATTATCCTTATTTTACCTTTGGCATTGATTCTACATAAGGCTCTTTTAGGGAGAAGAGGCAAGAAGAAACTTGGGTTCAGAGGGGTAAAATAATGTTCCTACAATTACAGTCACTATTCAGTCTAATATAATATGATATAATATACTGGCTCTAATTATTCAATCAAAAATTGCCAAAATTAAGCAAGCAGTTTTCTAATCTCCCTTGGCTTCCAAAGAAATGGTTGTTTGAATGGACTGATTCTTTTGGTTATTAGATACAAGGCTTCTTACACAGATTATTTCATACTAAAAGTTATAGTTGTTGTCTGAAAAGAGAGGCACAGCTAGGTAATGTAATGGATAAGTGCCAGAACTGGAGACAGGAAGACTCATCTCCTTGGGTTCAAATCTAGTCTCTGACACTTACTAGTTCTGTGATCCTAGGCAAGTAATAGCATACTTAACCCTCCTTGCCTCTGTTTCCTCATCTGTAAAATGAGCTGGAGAAGGAAATGGCAAACCATTTGAGAATCTCTGCCAAGAAAACCCAAATGGGGTTATGAAGAATCAGACACAACTGAAACAAGTGAACAACAATAAAATTTGAAAAGGGAAGAATTATAAAATTATTTAGAAACAAAATTCCAACGAAATGCCAAAACAATTATTATACTAATAATAACTAACATTTATATAGTTTCAAGCTTGTAAAGAACTCTTATATGGACATTATCTCACTTGATCCTCACTACAAGGGAAGGACTATCAGATAGGAACTATAGATATTATTGCCCCATTTTACAGATAAAAAAACTAAGGCTTAAAAGTGAGGTTACTGGGCCCACATTCATCCATTCACTCAGCAACCACTAGAGTTTGTGTTATTTCTCCCTGACTTTAAAGTCTGACACTCTTACTACTGCATGGCATTCATGTTTGATAATTAATGTGTCATTCTTCTGTTGGTTTTCTTTATGGAAATCTAAACATAAATGTAATGAATGTCATTACTACTGGTTCTAGTAAAATTAACCTTTATTCATAAAAATTCATAGCATTTTCCTCTCTACGAATTCTAATTTAAATGAACCGTTCATGACTAAAACCAAAAATATCACCATTCTAATTTATGAGTCTCCACTGAAACTGAGAACATGTTACCATGAAATATAAAAAAGTTTAGCTATTCTTTAATTCTTTTGTTGGTGATTCATAATACATGATTTTCAAAAAAATCTCGGTAGAGCTTTATTAGCTCTTTTTTCTTTTTTAATCATTACCCTCTGTCTTAGAATTAATACTAAGAATAGATTCCAAGGCAGAAAAGTGGTAAAGGCCCAGCAATTGGGGCTAAGTGACTTGTCTAGGGTCACACAGATAGGAAGTATCTAAGGTCATATTTGAACCAAGAACCCCTTGACTCTATCCACTGAGTCACTTAGCTATTAGCTATTAGCTCTTAAAGTTTAAAACTGCACTAAGATTTTTGGAACACCTTGTCCTTAGTAGAGCAACATCTACTTATAATAATGTACATGGAACATTCAGATGACAGTTTTGTGGCTGTATGTTACAGGTCTATTATAAGCGCTGAAATTCTTAATTGCTAGATCTTTTTAATGAAACCTAGGCAAAACTATCACTTGGTATCCTACATGTTAGCAATAAGTGAAACATTTATAGCATTTAAAAATAAAATTTTATAAGTTGAAATTATTCCAAAGTAAATTAATAATCTTATATAAAAGGCCATGCTTACTTCTCTAGAGTTCCACATAAAAAAAGACAGTGGTTATTTTTCTCAAGTTACTTAAAATTTTTTTTCTGTATAGTTTTCTCATTGATCTTGGTCAACATAGTGGTGATAATTCAGTTCTAGGCCCCTAAGTTTGCTTTGTTGCTTTCAGGGTTTGTAAGCTCCTATGGAAGTCTTCGTAACAAAAATGAAATTCCCTGGATGTGTTTTCCTGAAATGCTAAAGAAATCTATGAATTCAGATTTCTTATCAGTGGCCATTGATCCTTTGCGCTAATTTTCCATGATAAGATACAACTATGAACAGGTATGTTGGTCCATCCATGGTTGACTTCTAAAGATATAACAAATTCTGCTTAGCCAGGAAGGCTGGATTTGCTGCAGCCTCCAACAACAACAAAAAAAGGCATTTACTAATTATATTACTTTAAAGTTCGGAATAAGAGGAAGAGCCAGGGATGTGGGGTAGAAAGAAGACGGCAAGTTATATCTATGAGATAAAGGTACATTTTCAGTAGGAGAGGGAATTCTGACATATCCTTGTTTGCTTCTCAATTTTTAAAGTCCAATTTAATCAAATAAAATAAGGGCAGCTAGGTGGTGCAGTGGATTGAACACTAGTTTTGGAATTAGGAAGACGTGTATTCATGAGTTTTCAATCTCACCTCAAACACTTCCTAGCTGTGTCCCTGGTCAAGTCACTTATCTCTGTTTTACTCAGTTCTTCATCTGTAAAGTGATTTGGAGAAAGACATGGCAAACCACTCCAGTGTCTTTGCCCAGAAAACCCCAGCTCACAGAAAAAAGGAGACATTACTGAACAACAACAAAATTTTCTCAAATGACCTTCGTGTGTGTGCGTGCACATGTATATGTGTGAATATATTTGTGCAGTTGAGTAGATGAAGGAAAGCCTATTCACATCCCCTATTGCCTTGCTAATGGTTAGTTAGGAAATTTGAAATTCTAGAACCCCAATAATTCTTAATTTGTACCAATCCCATCACAGCTCAGCACAGTGTTAGCTGTTTGTCTAATGCATGAGATGCTATAAAGCTTTCCCTGCCTCACTTATTGATCAACAGCACTAACTCTTAAAAACAGTTTTAATCAGAAGGGGAATGCACTTGTCTGGATAGCTGAGTACTGGTGCTATTATTTCCTAATGTTATTTTGCTCAGAGGGAGAAAAAAAAGGCAACCACTAAATGCTAATAATTTTCCTGATGTGACTCTTTCTGCTTAAAAGGGCGATCCGATTTTAAAATTTCATGCATGTTGCTATTCCTGTGGTTTTATCATTTGTCAACAAATCAACTACCTGCTTAGCAGCCCTCATGAGGGATTTAAAATAGCCGCCATGAAAATCCTGTGCATTTACTATTTTTATAACAAACTTGATTGTCACCTATGATATTTCAAAGATCACTCCTCATATAGACATCATGCTGGAAATTAGATGCAGGGCTTTGCCTTCCATGGAACATTATGCAGAGGCACTCTGACTAATAAATCTTTGTAGCTAATGCATTCCAGATGGAAGCCATGTCTCGCAGATTTAACCTTCCTAAACCCTTCCAAAAATTCCTCCCATCAAAAGCTCTCAGAATGAGATATGTTTGATTGAAATGGGATCATCAATACATGACATCTAAGTAATAGTACAAATGATTTCTGCCTATAGGAAAATTGCCATATTCTTTCCCAAAAAGACATGGTTTTGGACAATCCCTTGGGCAGGAAGCTGGACCTCATATGTCATACTAGATGGTTTAAAGGCGTTTCCTGGACCCCTACTGCTATTAGCAGATGCCATAAAGGGAAATTTACTTCTGTCTCTTTAACTTTTGTGCACGCATAACAAATGCTGCTAAAAAAGAGGGATCAAGTCGGTTACAGGAGCCACTAATTAACATCGCTGTTTAATCATGTCACCATGTTTAGCGGTCTACATCATTAGTTTGTGTCAGGGAGAAGCAGTGAAACATCTAAGCACCTACATGGAGATCCTTACAAAATCAGTCATGTGAAGTGCTGAGGTCAGTGTTAGACAAGGCAGCAACAACACCTCTAATATTTAGAAACCATTACAAATCACCTCAATAACAGGCTTAGTGAAAGCGGTTTCCAAATATTTAACTTTTTCTTTCTGTTTTTTTTTTCAAAATCAGTTCAACTTCAAGAATATCACCCAACGGAATGTGGAATTATATGCAATTTTAACAGGGCTGCCTTTCTCAGACTTTTGGATCAGGGAAGAACAAAGAATACTATTTTTCAATCAAAGAATTAGGAGGTTTACAGGAGAGGGAAATAACTATAAAGTCTGAGGTCTCTGGGGAACAATTCTACTCAGGACTAAGTTATGCAAAATAAAGTACTTAAAAACCTTCTTGCTAGTTTGTGACATTTATACTTCTAAAGTTATTAAGGCTTAAAATAGCACTAAAACTTTTGGGACAACCCGTATTATAAAAACAATCTTTAAAACATTGTTAACTTAAGCAGATTATTAGATCAGTTGAAATTTATGGAAAGACAAAACTTTAAAATATTTTCCAAATTTTCAAGTTTTATTACTTCTGAATAGTCTGTTTCAGAATTTGATCAATCTAATAAATGGCTTAAGCAACAGTGTTTGAATAACTTAGAATGAATAGATATGAATCATGTCTAATTAGCAGCATAACTTAGCCTTCTAAATTTCTTTCAAGAACTCCCTTAAGTAGGTTCAACATACCCCCTATAATCCTGTCCATGGTAAGTTTGCTTAGCAAACCTTCTTTGCATCAATAGTGCAAAAATAAACTACAGCTTTGTCTAGGTTGAATTATCACAGAGTTTTCATTAGCAAAATTGGAATAATGTGTTACTGTGTCTTTGGTACAACTTTTCTTCTCCTTTCCTTTCAGGAATTCATTCCCAGCAAATGTAGGATGTCACACATATGTGCCTAATAGGTCTCTTTAACCACCTACTTCAGCCATATGCAATATCTCTCTCATTAAGTCATGTACCCCCCAATATTTTTAATTGTCAGAAAATATTTATTGACTCTTCAGTCCAAAAGGATATGATTTTTCTTCAATGAACTAAAGAAATTAAAACTTAAATTTATTTAAAAAGAATAATTAAGCCACTCATATTTTAAAAAGCAAAATACATCATTTTTTAGATGTGAGTATACCTGGATACATTCTGAATTCATATTTATGACCATCATGAAAAGAGATTTGGTCTCTCTTCTTTATATTAGATTAGCATCCTTAAAAAGTCTTTTTGTTACTATTCCTTAAACTTGACAATGAGTGCATATATACCTTTATGTTGTTGTTATTCAATCATTTCAGTTATGTATGAGCCTTTGCGAGCCCCCCCTTTTTTTTTAGCAAAGATACTATAGTGGTTTACCATTTTCTTCTCCAGCTCATTGTACAGAGGAGAAAACTGAGACAGACAGGGTAATGTGACTTGCCCAGGATCCCACAGTTAGTACATGTCTGAGATCATATTTGAACTCAGGTCTTCTATCTCTATCCTATCTGTCCTTTGTGTGTATAAAGATACACACACATATGCATATATTTCTATATTTATAGTTGATAAATATCTATATTTTACTTATTATTAAATTTGAGGAATATTCATTTCATATATTAATCATATATTAAAATATTTTGTGTAGACGTGTATATACACGTGTAAATATATCATGTGCACATAGAGTGCATATACATATATATGCATGCTCATATATCTATTTCTCTCCCATAATCAATAATCTTGAGGACAAGCTTAGCTTTTGAGTGACAAGAATGGAAACAAACTTTCAATCGTTCAGTATAATTTCTTTTTTTTCTGCTCAGGCTCAAAAAATTCTGAAGAATCCCATCCCACATGTCCTCCTCACTTTGATCTACGGGTTGTAATCTTACATTAAAACTCAATCACACCAGGGAATGTCATTTTGCAAGCTTTCAGGCAGGTCTTAACAATAGACCCCTAACTGTGGCAACTGTGAAGAGATCAAGCACTCTTCCACTCACAGAACAGCGGGAGCTTGGCAAAGACGCAAGACACCTGAGCGAGGTTGGCTGAGCTTGGCACCTCTCCACTTCATTCAAAAGTAACCTCTTCCACCCATGTTTGAAAGATAATAGGTAACCACCACGAGGCTACATCATTTCATTTAGTTGATGTCCTCCACCAAAGGAGAAAGTCACTGTCGGCTACATACTTTTTATATAAAGAAATTCCGCCTACCTGAGCTTAATAAGGGGTTGAGATGAGTCTTAAAGAGGACGAGGCATACATCCCCTTTTTATTGAAGCCAAGAGCTGCTTCTGTTGCCTTAGTCAGTGGGAGGCTATACAATATGACTTATCTTCCCTATTCTATCCATCTGAGTCAGTTTCACTGTAATGTTTCTTCAAAAAGACAGTGAAAAGAAAGTATTTGTCTGCTTTGCGAGGAGTTTCTTTCAAATGAGATTAGAAAGTTTGAACTCTGTTTTTTTTTTTCATGTCTAATCCTATTATGCTCATTAATGAGTCCCCTTTTGCCTCAGTGGCTAAAATAAAAGCGACTGGAAGTATCCTAAAAGTCCAGCTCCTCCCACACGAGAATACATCAGGCTACCATGGTTCAATATTATACGACAGCCCCGTCCAATAGTGCACATCAAGGAATGTTGGAGCTCTTAGTACCTTTCAGTCCTCTAATTATCTTTATGCACTTGTTCATGAGACCACTTAAAATTAAACTAATATAGATTTTGGCTCCAGATCCAGGCAAGTTCTGGGGCAAGAGGCCACCAACATTAATATGATGAGACAAAAGGAGCCTGGGATCAAATTTTCAACCACCCCACCCCCACCCAAGGAACGGTGTTTCCTAATTTCATTTCTACTTTAATGTACATTCTGTTAGCAGACTTCAGCAAAGGATGGAAACTACCTTAAATTTATTCAAGAACTACATAGCTTGTCTGTGGTATGAATGACTTTTGCAATGATGCACATAGGTACCACCAACATTGTGACCTGGAGAATGGGAAGAGATCTGGGTTCAAGTCCTGCCTCTCTCATGTTATTTGTGTGGTTGTGGGAAAATGACTAGACTTTTGAGTACATTTGACATCTCACACAAGGTTTCATAAGCTGGGATTCTTGGTCTTGTTATTCTTTTAATTTTTTGTGAACTGCACTTCAATATATTTGTTTTCCTTTGCATCTCTTTGCATTTTCTTTTGTTCATTTAAAAACATTTTTCTGTGAAGGGGTTCAAGAAGTTCAGCAGAGTACCGGAGGGGTCCCTTTCATAAGAAAGGTAAAGAACCCTTGGAAGACTATAGGTTACAGATGAATTGTACATCTTAAAACAAGGAAGGGAATTTGGATATAGAGAGAGCCCTAACTCAGTTGAAATCACAATTTTGTACTAAAAAGAAATTTAAGTTAAATTTAAAAATATTAAAGCAGGTTTTAGAGTAAAGAGTTTTTTAAATCTAAAGATTAGAATATCTTATTATTTGGATCTTATATATTGTCATTCTTTTCTCTCTTCAAGTGACAGTGTGACAAACATACTCTCAATTTCTATCCCTACAAAACTGGATATTATTATATCACATGGTATTACATGCTATTATTGAAAATATTAAATAATATTACATTAAATAAAGTATTATATCACATACCTCATATCTTTGAAATCTTGGAATTCAGAGTAAAAATGAAATTATGAAACATACTTATATCTGCATTTTGATTATTTATAGGTGGATTTAAAAAAAAGCATACTCACTCTACCAAAGGTTAACTAAGGGGACAACTAGTTGGAGTTGAGAGGACCTGGGTTCAAATCTGATCTCAGAAACTTGTTAGCTGAAGAACTCTGGGCAAGTCACTTAACCCTAATTACCCAGTCCTTACTGTTCTTCTCTCTTAGAATTGATACTAAGACAGAAGGGAAGAGTTTTTTAAAAAGGTAATCAAGACAATTTTTAATTTTAGGTTTTGATCACAGGTTTAGTGTGGGAAAGAACCTCAGAAATCCTATACCCACCTCCCTCATTTTAGAGAAGAAGCTTTACCTCTCTCGCATGAGATAGTGACTCATCCTAAGGTTATACAGGAAGCAATTAGGAGTGCTAGGATTTGAACCCAGCCCCTTAAAAGGATTTTCAGACTTCTTTCCAGTATATCACTGTAGTATGCTATCTATAGTTCTCTAGTGATGTATAAAAATAAAGTACAGAGAGACTGTATGCTCTAAAAAGGCATGAAGTAAAATGCAAGCTCTGGTTTAATGAATAGAACATTGGACTAATCTCCAGGGAAGAGGTGGGACAGATAGCTGATGCAGTGAATAGAGCACTGGTCCTGGCGTCAGGAAGACTCATCTTCATGAGTTCAAATCTCATCTTAGACATCTACTAGCTGTGTGACTCTGGGCAAGTCACTTAATTTTGTTTGCTTCAATTTCTCATCTGTAAAATGAGCTGGAGAAGGAAATGGCAAACCACTCCAGTATCTTTGCCAAGAAACCCCAAAACCGGATCATGAAAAGTCAGACACAACTGAAACAAACAACCAAAAAAAGTCATCAGGGGCCTGAATTCTCTCTGCTATATGTGGTAACATTAGGCAAGTCATCTATCTTCTTGGACATTTCATTTTCTTCATTTCTAAAGTAAAAAGGTTGGACTGGATATCCTTCAAAATCCTCTCTACCTCTAAGATTGGTTTATCACATGAAGAGTGTGACCATTGAGTCTATATAGGATAAAATGAAACATTAGTATTTAGATGGGTGAGAGCATCTAATATAATCACAGAGATCTTGTTGACATCAAAGGATACTTACCTTAAGTAAGAAGAAAATCCTGGAAACACATGGAATAACACAAACCTAGCTCAGGGCAGAATGATATTACTTCTTGTACCCAGGAAACTTCTAGAAGCTGATGACCTTAAATAGCATCTAGTTATATAGGTGAGTGCTTTGGAAAAGGGCGTGAAGTGAGTAAAATATGTTAAAGATGGCTATAAAAATGTATTTAACATTTCCCATTGAATTCTCATAAAATCCAATTGAAAAGAATGCCAAAAAGATGTCATGTACTGGTTCTTAAGCTGAGTATGACAAAAAATGACAGTTTAAAAATATAATTTAATTTAGTTTAAATTAATTCAACTAGTGTCAAAGACTTAGACACTGGGCCAGTCAGTATGCATGCAAAGACTAAAAAGAAATAGTTATTGCCCTCAAAGGGCTTATATTCTACTCCAGGAGAAGAGGATTAACAACTAGGAATGAGGGACATCAGGAAAGATCTTGAGTAGAACTGAGAGGCCTGTTGTTGTTTTTTTCCCCCTTTAAGATGAAATTTGCTAATCATCCTCTCTCTCCTTCCTCTCCAATCTCTGGAACTATTCAAATAGGAAATACTCATCTGTTTGTCAAAAGAATGAATGAATAAATGACAAAAAATACCCCATAGGATTTCAAACCATAGGCCATCTCTCTTTTGGACTCTAGAGGAAACCTCCAGTATCTGAAATTATTCAAATAGGAAATACCTGTTTGATGAATGAATGAATGTATTAATGAATAAGTGAGACAGATGTATGAATGATTAAAAAAACTAAGACACTGTAGAATTTCAGCCAACTTTTTATATATTCTAGAGGAAACCTTCAGTATCTGTAATTATTCAAATCACTAATCTGTTTGTTGAATGAATGAATGAGATGAATGACCAAAAAACTAGGATTTCAGATCATAGGCCAACTCTCTTGTGGGTTCTAGAGGAAACCTTCAGTATCTGGAGTTATTCAAATAGGATATAGTCATCTGTTTGCTGAATGAATAAATGAATGAATGAGGCAGATAAAAGAATGACAAAAAAAAAAAACCCACTGTAGGATTTCTGATCATTGGCCAACTCTCTTGTGGGCTCTAGAGGAAACCTAAAAGAACGTAAAAGAGAAAACCACTTGAGATTCCATGGTAGTGAGAATCAGTACATTAGGGTCATTGGGTCAAAAAGCTAAATCTTGAAAGGTCTTTGGAAAGTCCAAACCCTTTATTTTACAAATGAGGAAACTGAGGTCAATGGATCCTATGTCATACCCCAAATAACACTGGTACTATGTGTCAGAGGCAATGGATGAAATGGTCCAAAAACAATCAAGGAATTAAAAGGGGAGAAAGTTTGCCCAGCTGTCTGTCCTCTTCATGGAAATTCTATACCATCTTTAGGGTGTGCTCAGCCAATGGAAGCTTGTCCTGATGATGTCATACTTCCAACAGTGTCTGTGGTACTTTACATACTGCAGACTAAGTTTCTTCGGAACTTCCTCATTGTGCTCAGAGCTGCCTATGCAGTTAATTGGAGCCTCAGAAAACCCAGTGGTTAATTTTCTGACTTGCCTCTGGACTCTTAAATGCTATTGCTCCAATCATACCATGCTGAAGCACTCATAGAGATTTCAACAATAATATCCACAGCTGTGAATAAATCAAAGCAGTTTTATCACTGATTAAGTGCTATTGAAATATGGTTACAAGAAAACATGAAGCAAAGGAAAGATTTCACTTTGGAAGATTAAGACAGAGCCTGAGGGAAAAAAAGGGGAGGGAGGAAGTGGAGTAATCTAAACAAAGTTATCACAAAACTTTTGAAAAAAACACACTGTGGCAATTCATATTGCATTCTTTCAGCCATGGACTCTTGTGTGTGTCTGTGTGTATGTGTGTGTGCATGCATTCTCATGTTTATGCTACTCACCAGTAGACAAGCTTGATTTGGGTTCAACTGCTCCAGACTAAGTTGACCTGATTCCTGTTCCCCCCTTCACTCACTCACTGGCTCACTCATTCATTCATTTACTCATTCACTTACTCATACACTCACTTATTCACTCATTCATTCACTTGCTCACTCATTCACACATACTCATTCATTCATTCACTCACACACTCACTAACTCACACACTCATTCACTTACTCATTCACTCATTCATTCACTTATTCACTCACTCACATTCACTCACACTCACTCACTCATTCACTTACCCACTCATTCACTTATTCATTCACTCACTCACTCACTTGCTGTTTTCAAATTATCTTGCTAGTTTTTGGTCTGAACTATACATTTCAACACTAGCATCTATCTTCATATGTGTTCTCCACAATGCACTTACTACATTCCCTTCTCACCTTTACCTCTTAGAATCTTTGATGTCTTTTATGGGCTCAACTCAAGTGCCACTGGAGTGGTAGAGCAGAAAATATCCTGGATTTGAGTGAAAGTACTGCAGTTCAAATCTTACCCTCTGCCACATATTACCTGGCATGTCAATAACTTCTCTGAGACTCAGTTTACCCATGTGTGAAATGAAGAAGTTGATTATCTTTTAGGATTCCTTGCAGTTCTAAATGTATGATCAATTTCTAAATTCATGATCCTACATATAATTATTCTATAAGTTTAAGTTGCCAATTTAGCTTTATAAAATTACTAAAAGAACCCTCAGAAATCATTTCAATTCAGTATTGTTGGGCTATTTCAACTATATCTGACTCTTTGTGATCCCATTTGAAGTCTTCCTGGTTAAGGATCCTGGAATGGTTTGCCATTTCCTTCTCCAGCTCAATTTATAGATTAAGAACTGGGGTAAACAGGTTTAAATGACTTGCCCAGAGTCAAACATCCAGTTAGTGTCTGAGGCTGGATTTGAACTCGGAAAGAGGAGTCATCTTGCCTTCAGACCTGGTTCCCTATCCATGGTGCCACTTAGCTGCATCAATAATAATTATTTTCAAAATCAGACTCTTAGATATGTAAAGTACTATGTTATGTATACATTAAATAACATTCAAAGTACTTTGATAAGACCTCTCTGACCTCATAGAGCAGAGCTTATAATCTAGCAGATAAATGGATACATCATGCAAAAATCTAGAGGATGAAAATAATATGACAGAGAGGTATAAGCAAGGAACTACTAACATGGGGAGGTTGCAATGGACTGGGAGATCAAAGAAGCTTGGAGGATCTGTCATTTAATTTAAATTTTAGATCAGTTGGAATTAAAACAGAAATAAGGGAAGATATAATTTCCAGGTATAGGGATTCATGTGAGCACAGGTATGAATGTGAGAAGGTATGGGCCAGGGTGAATATTCCCTTTGGTCATAGCATAGAGTAACATAGACAGAAATAGTATTGAATAAATATTGAAAGGTAAAGTGTTGCCAGATTATGGAGGGCCTTGAAGAATTGGCAAAAGAATTTGAACTTGAATCCAAGGTAAAGTAAATAAGTAAAAATAAGAGATGTACATAGGAAATGCTCTAGGAATTAAGAGGAGAGAGAAATCCTTTTTGGATAATAGAATAGAGAAGGATTCCTGAAGGATTCCTTGGAGTTTATCACTTAGAAATCTCAAACTTGGGTTCTGGAACTCCACAAACATACATAGCCTTTTAAGCATGGAAAAGTCACTTAGGCTTTTAATATAAACTGCTAACCTTTACTAAAGATTCTAGTTTAGGAAATTAAGATGTCTTAATGACCATAACAAATTAGCCATTCAGTTTCAACCACTTTTCTGCCTAGTGTCAGTTGATCAAACTAAGTGAATTTTTCATTCTAAATGGTTAATTTCTAGCCTGTTGGGGGAACTATTCCCATTTGACAAGTTAATCTTTTATCCAGGTTGCTACTTCTAGAGTTTACTGATTTGCAGATGATAGGAATTTACAGATTATTTTTCTTTCCTGTTTTTAGTTTTGTTTTAGAGGTGGTTTTCATTGGGACCCTATTTTTTTTTTGGCTTCCTGCTTATAATTCACTGATTTGCATTTGATTTAAGATACTACTATATCTCACTGAAATAGCAAAATGTTCAATTACATTTCTAGATGCAAAAGAGTTCTAAAGGGTCCAGGTCAGCCTTCTGACCCAATATGTTTTAGAATGATATCATACATCATATTATAAAAATATAAACACATGTACATTATATATATATATAATATGTACAAACATGTATACACAATGTGTGTTTATACATGTATAATCTATTATACATGTATATTTGTGTGTATATGTATCTAACTCTACACACATGCATATACCGTTTAGATTTAGATTTCTTTGAGTTAGAAAGGGCCTCAGAGTTCTTCTAGTCTGATCTCCCATCTCAAGCATGAATCATTTGAGTTCTACTTGAACACTTTCCGTACTGGGCTATCTTAAATAATGAAAATGTTCATTTGATTTTTAAACAGCTTTAATTATTACAGAGTTCTCCCTTGTATTAAACAAAAATGTTTCCCAGTAACTTACAATTGTGGGTCCTAGTTCTACCTTTCAATACTACATTGAACAAGTCTAACATCTCTTCTGTGTAGCAATTCTTCAGATACTAAAAGACAACTAATATTCTCTCCACTACAATTTCCCTCTTTCCAGCTTTTCCCCCAGATGCTTCAATGATTTCCTTTAAGATAGCTTTCTGTACTCTCATCAACCAACTGGCCATCTTCCCTTGCCAAAATTTAGTTTTTGTCAATATCCTTTAAAATTTTTTTCAAAAATGGTCTAAATAATGGAAAGTACATTGGGGCCATTATCTTCTTTTGTTTTTTTACACATTTATGAATTGAGTCTAAAGTCATGGTAGAACTTTAAAAATCTTCTTTATTATGAACTTAACAATCAACAAACAGAATATTTCAATATTAAAAGGAAATTGATTTGTTTAAGAAACTATGCACTTTTAGTGTATGCAGGTTTTGAGGTACATTATACCATACTTTAAAAGGTAGTAACAAAAACGCCTTATTTGTGTCCTCTTCTGAATTTCTTTTTGTTTTCTTCCATGTCTTGTTTTAAATGTCATAAAGATTCTTCTATGAATCAAGGGAGTGAAGCAAGAAGATCTCTATCACTAATCACTAATTCCTCCCCATTTCCAATGAAAAGTCCTTCTTTAACCCAAATATCACAAGTCAATCATTGGGCCTATACAAAAATCTATCATATTAGGTTTGTTTGTTATTCATTTCTCAAGTCTTACCCCCAACTAAATTATATAGAATTTCATATAGAATTAAATAAAATTACTGCATCCTTTTCTCACATGAATTGATATTCTTTATCTCTTTCATCCCATATATTTTTAATCAAAATTCTTAATTTTACAATGAACACTATTACATTTAATTTAGGATATTGTTCCAAGTGGTCTAGATATTTTTGGTTCTTTATTTTATAACCTAAGAAATTTGATAAGCATCTAAGAGGAAATGATAGTTATCTCTTTCAAGTTTGTATATTTGGTATGACTTATATTTCTAAGTCATTGATAAAAATATTGAATAGAGAAAGAGTTCTGAGATATGCCAGTAAAATCTTCTTCCATGTTAAGTCATTGACATCAATCCAATACTGATCACTCCTCGAGTTCAGTTCTCCAAAAATGAAATTAATTTCAATTTAACCAATTTTAACTAATCATCTCTCTCAGGTATACTTTTCTGTCTCAGAAACTAGAGATACCAAATATATGACATAGATATCATTTTATGGAGTTTGTAGCCTATTATATGAGAAAGGAAGGCATACATGTATACAGATGACTATGCTTATAAGGGAGAATGTTGGAAATCAAGGTAAATATCTGGACAAAGTACTCTGAATATTAGCCAGGAATCCACCCATTTTTCCTATCATCTACTCATTTAACTACCTTTGTTTATAGGTGCATACAATACATATATATATATACACACACACAAATATAGGCATATATACAGACATAAAATTATCTAACATATTCTATATCTGTCACATATATATATATATATTTATTAAATATCTTGCCGAAATCCAGATACACATTAAAAGCCTTTTTCTACTCTATTACTCATTTCGAAAAAGAGAATTTAATTTAACTCACTGACCATTTAAATGTCAACATTTACTAAACATTATTCAGAGATTGGAGGTATTATCATATTACCATAGAGGAAGAACCAATCTCAGAGTTAAGAAGACCTGAGTACAAATATGTCCTCTCATCATCAACTATGTGATCTCAGGCAAGTTACTTTCCTATTCACAGCCTCAGACAACATTCTGAAGGTTGGACATTGTTGGGCCACTGCTGATATGCTTTGGAAGATTTTTTTATGTCAATGAAATCATAGATTTAGACCAAGAAAATTTATTTTTAAAATACATGACACAGACCTCAATGGGATATAACATATTCTTACTGAATCCATTTTGACATCTTTCCTTTCCAAATGTTCAAAGACTTATTTAACAATAAGTTATAATTTTTTTTCTGGGTGGCTATAATTTTCCCCTTTCTGAAAAATCAGGCCATTTGCCCCAATTAATTTTGGAACCTTTCTCATTTTCAATGATTTTTTAAGATACTATCAATCACTTATCAGAAGTAGCATACTACAAATAATTTAGGCATTCTGACTTGTATTTCATAGGGTCTCCTATCTCAGATTCACTTATAGCAGCTAAAATCATTTTATCATTGATCTTCGGTGGGCATAGGGACATGTCTGTCCATGTGACTATTTATTTCAACTTTATAATTCATTTATTTGCCCCACAGAGATGAATATAAATCAAACCATTTATAAAACTTAGAATTCTCTCTCAGCCATAGTAGGTATAGTCATCTTAACTAATCATTAACATAGTTAATGCTGCCTAGTAATATCCTTTATCTACATGAAAGGTATTTAGTCAAAATGATTTGGGATAATCCGGAGAATATTACATATTGTTTTTATGATTTGTACATAATTTTTCTAATTATTTGTATTTTAATTACCTATTTTTAGCATTACAAGTCAAGATGGTAAGGAACTTTTTATGAACAGATTTGTATGTTATAGCTGATGTCTAATAATAGACTAACATACAATGTTAGCCAGTTGTTTCCAACATTTGCCTTAGGCATTATCTACTGTCAAGTGTGAATTGCACCTGATTTTGTTATTATATTTTCCAATTATGGTAAATGAAAACATTCACATGTATAAGAGGAATGATTTTCTTCTGTTTAGATGTATTTATATGCATGTATATAAATGATAATTAAAGATTATATGGGGTATTGATAAATAGCAAACTAAAATAGCTATAGGCTATGCATAGTATGGTAAAAGAGATAACATCCTGGGAGGGATGGACTTGGAAGAGATTTTAGAGATCTTCTAATCCAAGACCCTCACTTTATCAATAAAGAAATCTAGATGTAGGGAGGTTAAGTAATTTGGCCAGTGTCACTCAAGTAATTCTCAGATCTAGGATTGGAACCTGGGTTTCCTGAGTCAAAATCCTACAATCTTTCTATTACGTAAGTGCATGCCTGTGGTTTGATTAAACCTTTCTAATTGAAAAAAAAAATGAGTGAGAAACAGAGAGAGGATTCTACTTTGGTGCATCTTTTCTCTACTGTCTGCCCTATACTACTGAGAAAGGTATGCTACAATAACATTTCTTCACATTTACATTTCCCCTATGGTAGGTCTAGTCTACAGGTGGAAGAATTGTTAACAAACAAACAGATTTAATTGGAGTATCTTAATCTTCTAAGTAACCCAAATGGAAGATCTAATTTTTCGGTGGAGTGGAGCTTGGCTTTTTTACATTCAGCAGCTATTAGGAACTTTCACCCTAAAGCATTTTTAGTCAATTAAAAAAAGTAGGTAAGAGTTCCATCTCCACTTTTCTTTTACATTTTATTTTACAAAGTGTAAGTACAAGGACTGAGCCTTTGTCTTCCTCCTTTGTTTTTTTCTCCCTCCTTCCTTTCTCTTTGGATCTCAGTACCTAGTCCTAGAAGAAGTAGGTTCCTAAAGTCAGAGGTGAAAATATTTCAGGGGCCATCTAGTCCAATCCTTTCATTTTCCAGATGAGGAAACTGTCTTCAGAGTCACATGCTCATGGTCTCACATAAAGCAAACATCAAAGAGGAGACTTGAACCCCTTTTCATCCTCTGCTTCAAACCAATGTTCCTTCTGCTATTACTCTAAATAAAGCATCCTGTAACACAATCATGACATAGCTGCCAAATTTAAATGTGGCATGTGTAAAGGGTTTACAAAATGAGCAGTAATAAAATAAAGGAAAATAAATCTGCATGTGAATGCATAAGAATTTTGACTTGGGTTTGGCTTGTGTTTGGAACTGTCATTGTATCATACCTTTCTCATTAGTATAGTATAGTAACTCTGTTGCATTTATATGAATGTTTCCCTTCCTCAGTCTATAAAGCTCTAATTGGAGATGTGAACTGTCTCCCTAACCTTCTGTTAGGATGTGACTGTGACAAAAAGTTCCAGGAGGTATTAATTCATAGGAGAAAGGTGAAGAATTCCAAATATGACATTTTCCTTCCTATTCACCACTCAGTTGTTTCACAAAACAGTGGTTTAGTGGGGTATTTTTTTTTTTCTTGACAGGGAAAGAAAGATCTTCAGTGAAGCAAAGAGATTCAAAATTGTTACACTTAAGATGTTCGAACAGGTCCTTCTGATCACACTATTACAGCATTCAAACAGTACAAAGCCATTTACTGACAGAAGTAGCTCAGGGTTGGAAAGTCCTAATGGTAATGAACTAGTTAGAATGTAAGCTACTTGAGGGCAGGGCTACTTCATTTTTATCTTTATATCTCTAGCACCCAGAAGAGTACCTAATGAAGAGAAGGCACTTAAATGTTATCAAAGCATACTAGCTAATATTTTTAAAGCACTTTAAAATTTAGAAGGCATTCTACATATGTTTATCTCAGTTGATATTTACAAAACAACCCTATCTTATAGGTGTTATCAGTACCTACATTTACATCTGAGAAAGCAGAAAGTGGTTGGTCTGGAGTCACATACTTTGTGTTAGAAGTAGGATTTGAATTGGAGTCTTCTTTATCTGTTTGCCTTAGTTTCCTCATTTGTAAAATGAGCTGGGGAAGGAAATGGTAAACCACTCCAGTATCTATGCCCAAAAAACCCCACATGGGTTCACAAACAGTCAGACATAATTGAAATGAACAAACAACTTCTTTACTCCAAATATGGGACTCTATACACTAATCCTTATCATCCCCATTTCCCTGGTTTTCATAGTAGGAATAATAGAAAAAATCTACTTCACTATTCTAGTATGAAGAAGAAAAATAACATTTCAAATCCTTATAAGGGACTTTAAAATGCATATTTATAATTAGTAACTTTGCCCCAGACACTTGAGAGACTTCTCACATCTGTGGGTCAGTCTTTTTTGGCAAACTGGCCTAGAACTGCATTATCAGTTCAGGAATGCTAAATTCATTAAATGTAAGTCCAATTCCCTGACTGGATTGCTGATGAGGTCAACTGTATTAGAAAACACAACATAACACAAACCAAAAAAAGAGCAGATCAAATCTTCTACTCCCACTCTGGATTATGGATGCTAAAGAACAACAAAATTGATAATCTTTAACTCCTTGTCTTCCTCTGAAAATAGAACAGTGTTAGTTTTCTCAGTCTTATGCCCAGACCACTATTGTGGGATGTCACTCAGCAAATTTATTCTTTCTCAGTGGATGGATTTTACCAGACATTTTGAATGTCAACAAATAAGTGAGAACAGTGGTGCCATGGGCCACATCTGGCCTATAAGTGAGAACATCAGGATGGGAAATTAAAGCAAAGCAGCCAGAATTTCAATAAGGAGGAATTGGATTTTTCTCTCCCCTACACTCCACCTTTGCTAATTATAAAAGTCAATATCCTTGACTTCCCAGGTACCATAGATTACTCACTAGTTGGATGATAACTTGGTTAGTATCAGTGTGTGCATGTGACTAGCCTACCTTGTTTCTCAGATGAAACTCAACAAAATCTACATATTGGCTCTTAAACATGAGTTGTTTACACAAATTAACTAGGCTATGATTTGAATGGAAATATTCAGCAATGCATAGATATTCATTCAAAATTTAAATGTGTTCATTGACCTCTTAGAAATAAGTATATTGGGCTATAAACAATATTTAAATTCCAGTGCTCATGCACAAAACCAACAATTCCTTTGGTGGTAGCTGGAACAAAATGAAAGTAAATGTAATAATTGAATCTTAGAGGAGTTTCCAGGAAGAAAATAATTATGGTTTTGATATTTTTGTTATGATTTTGTGTTATTTTCAAGTGAACAGATTGGAACTAAAGGTGGCATAAACCCTCACAGGTAAACATTTCAAGTATAACCAACAGAGATGAATTTGACCTTTTTCTCTTTGAAGGGGGGCAAGTAGAGCATTATTTCCCCTAGGTGACATAATGGGCCTGGAGTCAGGCAGACTTCAGTTCAAAGCCTCAGATATTTACTTGCTATATGTCCATGGGCAAGTCACTTAACAACTGTTTGTCTCAGTTTCTTTAACTGTAAAATGGGGATAATAATATCACGTACCTTCCAGTGCTGAGGCTCAAATGAAATATTTGAAAAGCACTTGGCTCAATCCTGGTTCATAAAGGGTACTTAATAAATACTTCTTTCCTTCCTCCCTACTTCCTCCTCTTCTTTCCTTCCTCCCTCCTTCTTTCTCTTCCTTCCTCCTTCCCTCTTTTGTTCCTTCCTTCCTTCTCCCCTTCCCTCTTTCCCTCCCAGTATTTTCAGAAGAGAGAAGCCTGTATGATTACACCCTTCAAAAATTGGATTGGGTCATCTTGACCCATTTCTCTCTCTTTTATGATTTTATGCTGTGTATGTTGATATATATATATATATATATATGTATAAATATATATATGTGGAATGGTACTCTTTCTTTGAATGACTATGGCTCATATTTTAATACTTTAAAAAATCCAATACTTTACCACTATTTCCAATAAAACCAAATGCAAAACTTTTAATTTAAGTAGGCATATTTTTAGGAGTTTATGTAAGCAAAATATGCTAGCATTACATTTTTGCTTCTACTAATAATGACGATTAATAATAATAATCATCTGATGACTAGCCTTTTGGTGAAGAGCTTCTTTCAACTTAGCTAGAGTGGTCCTCAAATGACTGAAACACAAATCTATAGCTGGCTTGTTCTTCCAGCTTTTCAATGCCCAAAACTTGAATCTAATTCCATAACCATTATGAATTCAAGGTTACTTGAATGTTAGAACTGATAAGGAACAGGCAGATGAGAGGAGAAGCAAGAAAGATCAGTGTCACGGAAGTCAAGGAACTAGATTATCTAAGAGGACAGAATAGTCAAATAATATAGAGAAATCAAGAAACTGAGGCTTTAAAAAAAAGGTCATTGGATTTAGCAATTAAGAAATCATAACCTTAGTGAAAGTAGCTTATAGTAGTTAAGATGGGAAGACATACTATAAGGATTGAGAGTAAGTGGATAATAAGAAAGTAGAAACAGAAATAGTAGTACAGAATTCTCTTTCTGGAGAATTCTGGAAACAGTAAAAGAGAGAGAGACAGGATATTCAGAAGACATCAAAGACAAAAGAAGGAAGGTTTTTTTCCCCCATTCTTCTTTTGATCCTTCTGGAATTTTATTTCTTTCTTTTCTTTTTCTAGGACATTGGAAAGATTTCAGAAAGTGAGAGAGACAGAGAGACAGAGAGAGATAGAGAGACAGAGAGAAGAGAGATTATTGATGAAACAAATTGGAAAAGGATATATGTTGGGTTCAAGGACATAGCTAAAAAGACTAAACTTGCAAAAAGAAGGACCTCTTCTTCTTCAAGGCCTGATGGAACACTGGAGGAAGAAGAGGAGTGGAGGAAGAGGAACAGTGTATAAAAGAGAGAGATGGAAAGACTTGAAATTTTAGAGTGGGAAATAAAAGGGAGGCCAAATTCAAACAAAAAAGATTTAGTTATATTTCTATATTTCAGAAGAAGCAGCTTAACTTAACCATTAAAAAAAAAAAACAACCTCTTACTTTCCATCATAGAATCAATACTAAGTCTTGGTTCCAAGGCAGAACAATAGTAAAGGCTAGGCAATTTCAGTTAACTGATTTGCTCAGAGTCACACAGCTAGGAAATGTTTGAGGTCAGATTTGAACCCAATATCTCCTGACTCCAAGCCTGGTTCTCATCCACTGAGCCACCTTAATTTCACCATTTTTGTACTTTAAAAACATAGTTGAATTACAGAACAATCATTTTGAGTAAGCACTTTTTAAAATGTAAAAAAAATATATATTATTTAATTCAACTTTTATAACCATACAAGCTAACTTCTATTAAATATTATAAATTTAATAGATAAATGTTATTATTTAACAGATAAGGGAACTGAGCCTCAAAGAATTTAAGTAGCTTGAATAGGTATTAGAAATGAGATTCTAACCCAGTTTATTTCTGATCACCTCTGGCATTTTTTCCATTACATCGAACTGAATAAAATAGAAAATTAAAATGACTGATCTTCAAATAAGAGGGCAGGCTGGCATTAAAGCCAAGGAAAGAAGCCTTCTGAGACTTCTAGTAAACCTACAAGAATTTATGATTCCCCCTATAGAAGTTACAAATTTCTTTTCTCTCCACCCTCCTAACTTCCAATTGGCATTAAAGTGATATTGCTATGTCCCAAGATGGAAAAAAATAAGGCTTTTTTTTCTAACTCTCTTCCTGACATGTCTTCTATATTTTCATGGTAGCAGTTTTATGTATGAAATAAGTAGGTCACACTGATCAATCCCTTACAAGAGTGTGATCACTCATTAGATAATTTTATAGAATTTTTTAGACATGACATCATGAGTGAGAAAAGTTCATATTTTTTATAGGTTTGAGGATATCACTGAAATTAAGTCTGAATAATAAGATCCACCATGGATATGGTAATTATGGCATTATGGACAATTTATGTTTTATCATAAGATAAGGAGAACTTAGATTAAAAATATTATATGTATCAGATATGTTATATAAAATTATATTATATATGCAATAATAACCAAAAGAAGAATTGTATTAGGAATATTGATTAAGTATTGATTTTGATGAGTTGAGTGACAGAAGAGAACCTTGCCAAGGTGCCTTAAGACCAATTTGGAGTTTGGAGCCCAAACCTCTGTTAGAATTCTGTTGGAATTCTCAGGTAGGTTGTTGTTGTTGTTTTTTTTAACTGCCACTGGAAGCTCTGAGATTCTGAGCAGTTTGCTGACTGACTGACTGACTGACTGACTCTCTCTCTCTCTCTCTCTCTCTCTCTCTCTCTCTCTCTCTCTCTGTCTCTCTGATTTTAGCTGGTTCAAGAAGCAGTGTCCTCTCTGAGCTCCCTGGTTTTTTTCTTTGTGACATTTTGGGAATACCAGGACTTAAGAGTTCATTGATCATTTGGCTATGGTTGGAGTGAAGTTACTAGCTGAGAAGAAACCAGAAGATCTTGTTTTTCTCTGGGCTCTGTGGGAAACCCAGAATTATGGTAGAGCTTCGGCTAGGCCTAAATCAACTTGCTCTAGCTGGTCTTTTGATAATTTTGGAGATAGAGATTTAAGATAAGGATATTATTTAAAAGTTATTAGAAATAGGTTATTTAAATAGAAAATTTGAGTTTTATTTAGTAATAGGGAGAAATAGAGTAGCTTGGTTTCCAGGAGAAGAAAGACCATCAAGTGTAGTTGGGAGTGGGTAAAAGCTTAATATCCTTTAGTTTTTTAGGGTTTCCTGTTTATCATCTTCTTAAATCCTTATAACTTTTATTAAAAGTAAAATTAATTTTCATCTGATTCTGTTATCCATTGCGCTAATCAACAAACAAAGCCCAATAATAGAGTATCCAACTAACAACAACAAAAAGATACTGAGTCTAGATACTATCTTAACAATAGGGAAAAAACTACCTTCTTTTATCTTTGCCTTCCTCTGAATATCCTATATCTCTCCATTTTACTGGCAAGTTCCTAGAAAGAGAATGTTACAATCTGCATTTAAACTTTGTTTGGTTCCCTCTGTGATGGTGGATAGCCTTTTCATTATGAGTCCCTTGAAACTGTCTTGGATCCTTGCATTGCTGATAGTCTCTTCTACTTTAAAATGTCATGGCCCATGGGAGTGGAGAAAGAAATCTCTTCTCTCCAGAAAGAGATGAGGAACAATTCCTTCTGAAGATCTGGGTTCTTCTTCCTTTGCTGTTTCTCTTCTCTGCTACCAGGAGATTCACTCCCTAGAGCTTTCTCATGTATCTGCTTATTCCTAAGAAGATCACTAGCAAATTGTGGGCTATCCTTTAATTCAAAAAAGTTTGAGGGAAGAGAAGTTCTTTATATCTGTGATGCCATACACAATGTAAACACTTTTTTACATTTCATTTGAGATCTCAACATCTCTTGTCTCTGTTAGTGGACCATTACATCAGTTCATCAGGGATGACGTCATTATCGCCTCTCCAAATAAAATTCAGATATTTAAAACCTGTCAATTCCAGAGTTTTTAGCAATGGCAATGCATCCCAAACCCATTCTCCCATCAATGGTTCAACCACATATGTCCTGAGCAACCTGACTTCTTGTGTAGTAACAATGACAGTAACAAAATACAGATGTGATCATGAAAAAGCCAAAATCTATCTCTGTGATCTAAACACAGTTTTTTTTAAGAAGTAAAGATGGCACTGGAGTACCTAATATCTAGGCAACATTACTTCACCCATAAATATAAAAGTTCACATTTACACTTTCCTATTCCAAGTGGAAGTATCATTGTGTCCATTTTTGAGATAAAGAAAAGCATCTCCACAGTTATTTGGAGACAGGACAAAATCAAGATCATCATGCTTCAAGTCCAATGTTTTTTTCTGACTAAACCACGATAAGACTCTTCAAGCTAAGCCCAATCCATAAAAAAATCTGTCCCTTTATCTGGATTCTCATTCCAATAATCTGTGAACCATACTATACCAGCTTGTATACACATTGCTTTCTCATTTTTTTAAGTATATGAGTTTTCCCTGTAGATTCCCACCCCCAATTCTCTGACATTTCCCTGGGATCATCTAACATTTAATGGGCACCAGCACTGTTTCTCTAGAATCACAACTACTACATCTCTTTTCCATTTAAATATACCCTGAGACCATTCTGCATATGTTATTGCCCATACTTGGCAATAGACTCTTTAGAGTCACCATGCTTCTCTCCATTTAACTTTAATTCTTCAGAAACTGGTATTCTATGATTTCTAATCATAGAATACCAGTTTCTATGATTACAATATAGCTTTACTAGAAGAACCTAGTTGCTTTTTACACATATAGGGGAGTACTATAAACTCCCCTAAGTCAAGGAACATTTTCCCCTCTATGAGTAGTTCTTAGCATAGTACCAGGAACACAAGTATGCATTTCACAAGGGTTGCTGAAAAATTAAGAAATTATCTTTCCTTTTTTACTATGCATACCCTTTGATACAGCAATGCCACTACAGGGTCTTATTCTGTTATAAGAAATGATGAGTAGGATAATTGTAGAAAAAAAAAACTAGAAAGATTACATGAACTGATGCAAAGTAAAGTCAGAAGAACCCAGAGAATAGCAATAGCAATATTGTACAATGATCCACTGGTAAAGATAGCTATTTTCAGCAATACAATGATCTGAAGAACTTATGATGAAAATGCTATCCACCGCTGGAGAAAGCACTGATGGAGTCTTAATGCAGATCAAAGAATTCTACATTTCCTTTGTGTTTTGTTTTGATATGTGTCTTCTTTCACAGCATGACTAATGTAGAAAGTTAAAAAAAAGGAAATTACCTATTTTTGTGGCTTTCCTAGGGCCTATGCCTTTCTTAGAATCCAGGAGGATGGAACAGCTAACTAAACATGTATAGTACATAGGTGAGCTTGTAGCACAAGCTTTTTTTTTTTTTCCCTGATGTTGTATAAATGGGTGTCAGAAGACCTGGGGACTAAAGCAATTGAGTCAGTTACTCCAAATAAGCATAGTTTTAATTCCCAGTATAGCATCTACTTCTTCATTGAGTATTTAAAAACAATCTGGATTTCAGTATTTTAAAGCTTCTTTTTGCAGGACTACATGAGATAAGGTCATTTCAGTTTGCAGTTTCTCTATAATTTAACTTTGTTTTTCTCTTAGGTTGTGAGCATTCAAAGGACGGCATCAACATGCTTCTATCTATGGTCCTCTCTTCTGATTGGTGAGTCTTTGGCTCAGACCACCATTGAAAAATACACCCTGTCCATGCTCACATGAATTCTGGATATTCTCCATTTCCTTGCCAGCTGCCTTCTCACTGTACAGATACCTCTCTTCTGATTGATGAATCACTACAACCATTTCATTAGGTTCCCAGGTCATGGTCACTTTCCCTTTATCTTCAGTCCTCACTCTATAGTTTTCAACCTCATTTCCAGCAGCTTTGTCCCAATGCTGGTTTCCCATTCTCCTACCTTACAAAAATCCTTTTACGTGTGGTCTTCCCCTTATAATGTAAGATCCTTTGAGGATAGAAACTGCTTTTTTCTGCTTATATTTTTATCCCTAGTTCCTGATATATAGCAAATCCTGAATATATGATCTTTCTATCTATCTATCTATCTATCTATCTATCTATCTATCTATCTATCTATCTACTTATCTAGTGACTTCAGAATAATCTAATATAGAAATAAAACCACAAATGACCCAGTTCTAAGCCTTTTGTTACATCTACTCCAACAAGCTACAGTGTATTCTTAACTAAGGAAATGTTTTCTAAACTCTTTTGTTTCAAATTCATTCTGGCATGGCTTTATATTTTGCTTTTGCAAGGTACTTTGGTACTGATTAAGTTTTTCTCATTCTTCAGATGAGAGATGGTTAGACAGATCACATGTTCTGGAAAGGTCAACCTTGGGCTCCTGACTCATAATTGGGGTCCAGGCCTGCATTCAGGGAGATCACATGTCGCTTTTATACTGCTAAATCAGCGATAGCACAACCGACGACTCCTCCTCTATCACACTTAATTCCCTACCAGTATTAGAAGTTCAAGTGTTTTCAAGCCCTATCACTACCCTGCCAATTGTGAATGTGAGCAGCACATTTGGCTGTGCCAAAGGAAAGGAAGTACAAGTTTCTAAACAGACAATGGAATCTTCCAGTGGAATGCCTTATCATTAAGCGTAAAGACAGACCCTGCAGTCATCCAACATTATTTATCATTTCCTCAAATAACAGACAGCTGCCCGTAGAACAAACAAACCACGATAATGCAAACCTGCTGATTTATTACCCAGGAAAAACATCATATTCCTCTCACTCCAAATCGTAGGTTTCTTTTTTTTTTATTATTTGCTTCATTTTATTATAGTAATTCCCTGACATCTGCATGTTGCTTGAAATGTAGTTAATAATAACTACACACCCTGCAACCTGATAACATTGAACAAATAAGCATAAAAAGCATTTTGCATCTGAAACTGTGGGGAATGCACAGATTCCTGCCATTTATACATGTAATACAGACAAGTAAAATGAATAGCATGGAATACCTATGTAATAAAGAAATTGCTTTAGAAATGCGTGTGATAATTGCATATCAGCTGAATAATTCATTACTAAAATTATTGGTAATGAATGCTAATTTAGTATGATTATCTCATGTGTGGGAATATGCTGATGTACAGTAAACTTTCAGGATGAACATTTTATTTTTAGACAATTGCATGTTCATTAAAAATGGAAAAAATGATGACAAAACAGGTTTCAATGATGCATTCAATTTGCAATGATGGAATTTCGATCACGAGTGGCTTTTGGGTAATATTAGCTATAGCCTATAAATCATATATTAATATGTGTGCATTTGATGTCAAGCAGAGCTGTCCAGCAGAGGGCTCCTGTGAAACAGTTCATGAAAAATGAGGCCGACTTTCAATGTATAGCCAATATGGTGCTTTTTTATAAACTCTATTGAAGCTTCTGCAAAGTTTCTTTCAAAATTATCCAGTAGATTTACTTTTTCCATTCTCATAAAGATGTCAAGTTTATGAGTTTGTGGAGCTGGTTGAGTTGGTTTACATGCCTTCAGCAAACCAGTGTTCTGAGAAGATTACGGGATTTTTAAATGAATAATGCCAGATTTTATTAATGATCTATAGATAGAGGCAACCTATAAGTATGCATTAGCTGTATAACTGGATGCATATTCATTTACATCTGTCAAAATAATAAAAGGAACCCACGAAAGGGTTTCTACCAGGGTGGGGCAATTTTCATCAAAATAATCTCTTTTAAAACAGGGACTGTACAACATTTTCCTTTGTTCCAAAGCGAAAACTATGGCTGAACCCCAGCACTGCTGTTCTTGCTGCTTTTGCTTTGTTTTTTTTTTTTTTCTTTAAAAAAGGAATTCAGGCACCAATTCACCAACAGGGGGACAGTATCACTCTTCTTTGTACAGTTAATCTTCTTCTGAAAACCTTTTAGAGATTGTACATATTTTTCCCTTGATTTGGTACCGAATGATACATTTCAAAAAAGGATCAAATGACCAGCCTGATCAATACCTTGGGATAGGGATTGCTGAATGATTGCTTTTTAAATGTGGAGGGGGCTAGCTGCTCCAACAACTCAGAAGACTGAATCCTTTCACTGGAATAATTATAAAGCTAGGATACAAACCCACCCTAAGTCTAATATTCTTGATCTGGAATCTATGCAGAACAGCTCTGAACATGTGCCCTAAAGCTCTGCCACTGTTACTTTCCATTCTCTTCACCTATAAAGTTTGTATGTAATTTTAATAAATGGATACATCCCTGTCACTTGTGGAGAAGAGGTGAACTTTAGATCCCCTAAGAAGATACTGACATTTATAAAACAAAGGAGAGCGATAACAAATCTTTAAAATAACAATTCCAAATCCTTTAGAACTCATTGAGTGGAATTTGTTCTGTTGTCATGAGACAATAAGCCTGAAATCAGTATATAGGCATTACTTTGCCCCAGAGTCAGCTGCAATCCCAACACTCAAATGTCAAGACTTTTTAAAAAATATTAATCACTTGGGGGGTTCTTCCAGAAACTTGAATCTAGCGCGTAAAGGTTTTCATTTTTCAATATTTCTTTTTAATGAACAACAGATGTAGATAAATGGATTAAAAAATGGTACTTCATTTGTCAAGTAAGGAGAAGGCATTGGGATTTAGTGACACCCGAGACCAGAACAGCTAACTTGCCACCTGGGGTTAACAGTTAGAGAGAAGGTTAAAAGTGCTAAGCATGGCAAGAAAGCATACTAACAAAGCTCCAAACATATTGTGTTGCTCATTTCTTATGTTAAGCATGGTATGGTAATCAGCAAAGCCTTGTCATCACAGAGAATAGCATTTCCTCTAATAGCACCTGAAAAAAATCATGTTATAACTTTGTATTTCGCCTGTGCATTTCAAATGGAGTTATATTTCCCTCTCCTGAGCTTGTCTTTGCATGCAGAAGAGGAGTTTCTCCCACTGGATAAGGGAAGGAAGAGGTTTGTTGGACCTAGTGTCCCTCCACGTTTGTGTTGTCACCAGCCAGCCAGAGTTTTTGCTAATGACACAGACTGTACCAAGACAACAGTTGCCTCTGACTGCTTAACCCCTCAGCTTGCTTGGGCAGTTCAGGAGCTCCTGCTGTGATGTTTTGTTTGCATACATGCACAGATAAAGGCTACCACTCTTCTCATTAAACAAGCAGGCATGTGGGAAAATTAATAATTTAATTTGCTGGAGGAAGATGGATGTGGAAATCAAACACAAGTCTCCAGCCTTCCCTGGAGCACTCACCTTGGAATACCAGGGAATTTGATGCCAATCCCACCTCCCAGTTGATGTCTCTGGAATGGCATCAAAGGCATCAGTGAAAGACAATCCTTTCAACGCTTAGGGGTTAGCCTAGAAAGGGCTGTGTGCTGTCCCACTGTGGTCCCTAGGAACCCCAGGAAGGAGAGGTGTGAGACGGGAGGAAAACTTACAATCAAACTGACCATATACCATTGGTAGGGTCTCCCATGCTTTGAGGAATCTGAGTCCTGGGCCAGTTATGAGTCACAACTCAGACAGTCTAGAAGGGATTGATACAGTCTTGAGATGAATAAAAATCAAACAGCAGTTGAAATGGAAAGAATCCACCCTCTATTCATGAGGAATTTGCTTCACATTTCTTCTCTCCTTTCCTCCCGTTCTTTACTCTTTTCTCTTTCCTTCCTGTCCACATTTTTTTCCCTTTCCCAAGGCATCTGTTTGAGAAATGGATCCATGCCTACTGGATACTACTTTTCTACCTTGTTCTTCAGAGTTCTGACTCAGGACTATGTCTGAGTCCCCAAGACTAGTAAGTATCCATTAGAGAGAACATTATATCCCTTTCTGTCTATGCCAGAGGCCTCATTTCCCTGACAAATGTTTGTGTGGGGATGTATAGTGGCCCTATTTGGATCCTTGACTTATTCCCTATTCAACTATAAGAGCCACCCAGCTTACTCTGCAGTTTTCCAAACCAAGTTACTCTATAGATGACACTGGCGCCGTCCCTCTGGGTATAAATGACAAACAGCTAACATGTTACTGAGGCTGGCCAGATGTGTAATTTCTCAGTGGAGAATGATGAGTCAAATTTTGCCCCCAGGCACTCATGTGCAGCCCCTAAAGCACATCTGAGGACAAGATTGGGCTCACTTTAAATAACATAGCCATTGGCATCGCAGAGAAGGAATGAGTTTCACATATTTCTTTCTAGCAACATTCAGCTTGATAACAAGGAACAACTTCCTAATTGCAACTATCACAAAGAGAAAGGACTGCCTCAGGAAGTAGCAGATTTCCCCTTGCACGAGATCTTCCTGCAAGGATTGGGGGATCACTTTTTGAGAGTGCTGCAGAAGAGATTCTTTAATTAGAAACAAAACTCATCCTTGAATCATAACCTAAGTGGCAACATTCATTTGAGGATGAGTTGACTTTTTTGTTCATTTCTTTTGATCATATATTAATGGAATAAGTGAAAAAAAAGACATTTAAACAAGGAGCTTCCCTTTTTTCATTTTTAAAGCTTTTTTTATACTTTTCTTTCCAAGCATAAGAGAGATGAAATAAAGTATGTTAAAAGTATTCTTTTCCTTTCACTCCAAGCAATACACAGTTAGAAACAGCAAAGGAAATAGTGCCCAAGTGGGTAGTACTATTTTTTTAGTTAATTAATTCCATAGAATTAAGTAATCATACATTGCAATGAAAATTGTAGATCAGTGTTTGCTATGATATGCGTAAGCCACACAAGCCCCCTTTTGGATGAATCTGAGGAGGGGGTTTTTTGGCTCTAAATTTTAATTTATACTAAAGAAAGAGAGGAGACATGTGAAGGGTGCAACCTAGGTGTTTTAATTTCATTTTTAAACTTTTATTGGGATGCTATGTTTCTAAAGTATCTTTATATCCCAATATATGCTGCTTCCCAAAAGCCAGTCCTTATTATTTCATAGAATCAAAAAAGGGGGGGAAATTCAGGAAAATTATGCAGCAGATCCATTAACTGACATTTTATGAAGTATTCATTACCCATAGTCAATATCTGTAAAGCAAGAAGGAAAAGTTTCATATTTTTGCACAGAGACCAAGGTTGGTCATTATAATTTTACAACATTCCATTTCAGTTCTGTTCTTTTTTATTAATATTGATTTTCTGGTTCTTTCCTCACTTTGAACAAGTTCATACAAGTCTTCCCATGCTTCTCTGTACTCATCGTGAGATGGTTCAATTGTCAATGACTGGCAATTACACAGAGTTTGGTTTCTTGAGCTTTTATGAATGTTATATAGCTGTATCCTCCACTGGAGGGACTAGAAACTACAACTACAAAAGAATTAGAAAGTGGGTAGGGACTTTAAGGATCACCTAATGGAAGAATTCCTTCTATGAGTTCTCTGACAAATGGTGATCTGGTCTCTCCTTGAACATTTCTAATTTTGAGGTAGTCATTCTCTCAGGAGACAGCTTATTCCATTGCTAAGTAGATTGGTTGGAATCTTCTTTATATTACACTAAAACCTACCACTCGTTTGTCTTAGTTATACCTTCTGTAACAAAAAATATTTAAGTGACTCCATGTCTACATTAAAACTCTGTGGGTTTCTGATGGAAGCTACCATGGCCCCAGAAGTTTTTTTCTCAATTAAATTAAGCATCTTTGATTCCTTTGGTTCATTTCATCTAACATTTATTTGTTGTTGTTCAGTTGTTTCAGCCATGTCTGACTATTCCTAGAGTGATTTGCCATTTACTCCTTCACCTCATTTTACAGATGAGGAAACAAAGTAAAACAGGATTTAGTGGCTTGCCCAAAGTCACATAGTTAGTAAGCATGTGAGGTCAAATTTGAACTCAGGAAGATGAGTCTTCCTGTCTCCAGGTTTGAAGCTCTATCTACTATACCACCTAGTTGCTCCCTAACGCTTATTAAGTATCTGTTATGATACAAAGAAGAAAAATATCACCGACTCTCACCTTCAAGTAGTTTAAAATCTTATTATAACAGCTAACACAAATACAAAAAGTAGCCATAAGAAAAAGGAAAATGTGCTAAGAGGAAAGCGGACTAGATAATACAGCACAAGGAAACTACTTTAAGAGAGAACCCATTACATTATTTAGAGAATTCTGTTCCTAGAAGCCTTTAGGAGGAACCTGGAAATATACATGTAAGGTCTGCTGACATGGTTTCTAAACCTCTCACTATATTGGCAACCATATTCTAGGCATTCTCTATACTGTCAATGTCCCTATTAAACTGTAGATTATGAATATGAAATTATGTTCAACACTAATACTTGAATATATGAGATTTCAAGGAGTTGGATGAATCATATATAGTTAAGCAGCTTTGGAAATAAAAATCTTGATCAGTATGAGTCAGGGGTATGAATGGAATTGCAAGAAAGGGATGTTTACTTATATATGTTACAGCTAATGTTAGTAACAGTCCATTGTCAGCCTGAATAGCCAATGTTATACATTAATCAAGACATTAGTAAATAATGGTTTAAGTATAAATTCACCCTCAGCTTCAAAATTGTCTCTTTTTTTTATCAAACTGATAAGGATTATAGAGATTTTCCTTATTTTAATTTTTTGTGAATATTAGAAAAACTCATAGGTTAATTAATATGAAACTACTGTCTAATATTGCATATTAGTATACTAAACATTAATAGTATCACAATATACACTAATTAGGCAGAATATCCCCCAACCATCTTTGCTTATGTTCTTGTTATCAACATTGTGACAAGAGGAAGTCTGGTAAAAGTAGACAGAGGGGTGGTCTTAGACTCTGAAAACTCTGTTTTCCAGTTCTGTCATTTACATATCCAGGTACTACATATCCCTGGACAAGTGACTTAATGTCTATGTCCTAGGAAAATCTCTAGGATTACAAGTTACAGAATAATTGTCAGTCTGTATTGAGAGAGGAAGTCTTCTTACTGGAACTTCCGAAGAAAAAAACAGGTCTGGACTCTAGCTCTTTCCCCCAAAAGTTTGTTATTGGAATTAATAAAGGCTTTGCTTTTTATCTCCATCCAAGGAACAATGTATGAGCTGGACACTGATCAAGAGACAAAAATGGCCCAAATTACCTAATGGAGAGCTATTAGGTAGACTTGGCTGAGAGGGAAAATCCACAGAATTTTGTAAAAGGCTAGAGATTATTCCTTTAAAAGAAAAAGCTAGAAAGATAACCAGAGACTGAGCTGGGGGTGGAGGTGGAGAGCAATGAAATGTCTGGAAATACATAGGAGGCCAGGAATCTGTCTCATATTAGAAAGGAGGCCAGAGGTTAAATGAGGATGTAAGAATCTAATTCTATGTAAACAGAAGTTCAGGAAAACTGTCTATACCAGGAAGACTCACTTAGAGTAGAGACAAGGCATGTTTTAAAAGTATGGATTTATCAGTACAAGGATCCGTTCTCTGAAATATACAAAAATTTAATGATTGGCAAGAGACAGAATCAAATGAACAGTGATATCTGCTCTAAAGTAACAACATGGTTTTTGTAAATGAACATACCAAAACTGATATATCACAGTGATATCTAACCCCCTCCCCGCAAGTATCACCTTCAGAAGGTAGCTGCTTACTTCAGTAATATTGCTGCTTTCTACAACATTTCTACAACACATGTTTTGAAACTGCTTTTGGACCAGACTGGCACCCACCTGAGAAAATCAGTCTTATTACATGATGACATCTTTTATTTCTTTTCAACAAATGAGTTATTCCTTTTTCATTTTCTATGTTACCTAACATATGTCCTTCTTTTCCTCTCCCAGTGAAACATTCTTATAATTCAAAAATAAAAGACTTTTAAAATAATTCAATAAACTAACCACTAGACCAAGAGTGCCTAATATTATAAGCATGGTTCTAAGACTATACTTCCCTCCCCCTGTAAAGAATCAGAGGAGGTTTCTTATTGTATCTATTGTATGGAGCCAACCATGACCACTGTAATTTCACAGCCACATTTGGCTTTGATTGTTTTATTTTTGTAATTATACCTCATATTAATCAAGGAAATAAACAAAAAATTAACAAGCACTCATTAAGCACCAACTATTGCCAGATACCCTGGTAGGTGCTAGGGGATACAAAGAAAAAGAATGAAACAATTTTTTCTTTCAAGAATTATATTTCTACAAATATAACGTCAACTCTCCATTATTTACCTTAATAAAAAGTGTTGTATTTTGCTCTTGGGATGTGGGTGGAAGAAAAGGAAGGGCAGAGATAGCATGCATTATCTAAAGGGAGCTAATCCAAAAAATATTTTTATGTGACTGTGGTAGGTATTAAAATATGACGCTTTTAACAGCCATTTAGTTTCCTGATAATTTTATGCTCAGACTATTATGAAATTTGGTTTGTATTCTTCTAAGATAACAATTGGACAGCAAGTGTTACACATGATCCCCTCAAAGTATAAAAGGACCTAGAGAAAAGACTCTTAATCATTTTATGTGTCACGGACCCCTTGGGCAGTCTCTTGGGCAGACCCCTTCTCATTATTCTCAGAATAATGTTTGTAAATGCATCAAATCAACTACATAGTATTATAAAGGGAGCCAATTATTTTGAAATTCAGATATCAAAATACATTTAATTAAAAGTTCATGGGCCTTGAGTACATTAAATTGAAAAGTTTTTGCACAAATAAAATGAATGTTGTCAAGATTAGAAAGAAATCAAAGAATTTGAGGGGAAATTTTGAGACAACTCAGAAAGAGGTCTCATATCTAAAATACATACAGGACTTTGTCAAATTTATAAGAATAAGATCCAGGCCGCAATTGATAAATGGGCAAAAGACAAGAACAGAGAATTTTCAGACAAAGAAAACAAAGTCATACATAGAGAAATTTTAAAAATGCCCTAAGTCACTACTGATTAGAAAAATGCAAACCAAAACAATTCTGAGATATCATCTCACACCCATCAGATTGGTTAAAATGATAAAAGGGCAAAATGAAAGATATTGGAAGGGATGTGGGAAAATGGAGACACTAATACACCACTGATGGAGCTGTAAACTAATCTAACCATTTTGGAGAGCAATTTAGAATTATACCTAGAGAGTTATAAAACTGTGCATGCCCTTAGACCTAATAATACCATTGCTGGGACTGCTTTCCATGGAGATCAGGGGGAAAAGAAAAGAATCTATATGTTCCGAAATATTTATAGCAGCTGTCTTTTTGGTGGCAAAGAATTGGAAATTGAGGGGCTACTCATTAATTAGAGGATAACTAAACAAAATATAGCATATGACTGTGATGGAATACTACTGTGCCATAAGAAGCCATGAGCAGGCTAATTTTTTAAAAAATTTAGAAAGATCTAAACAGGATAATGAATAGTGAAATATTTAGAAAAAAGAAAACATCATACAGAGCTACAGATTTAATGCTTGAAGGATAAATAGTGAATTTTACCTCCAAAGAATGAACTGGAAAATGGAAACATGAAAGACCTTTATATACACATATCTGTCTTCTGGATGACATCTTCTATGATGTGGGAAAGGCAGAGAGAGGCTGAGATACTTATAAATAGATTATATTTTTTTTAAAAGAAAGAAATTTTATTAATAAAAAAGAAAGACAATTTATATGAATGAACACGTTGGCCATGACAATATCCTATGTGACATGGAGATGGTGGGAAGGTTTTGGGATGCTAGTGGATAGGATCTATTATGTAGCTATAAAAGAAAAGTAAGTTAAACATATAGGAGATCTAAGATTTCATTTGTGCAATATCTTTTCCTTTATATATGGAAATGCTTGTTTTGTTTGGATTGGTAAATATTTGGAATAAAAAAAAGAATCTATAAAGCACATACTATGTATCTACATTGAAGGAGACATGAAAGATAAGAGGGAAAAAATGAGAATTCCCTTCTTTCAGAGGAGTTTGCACAGTATTAGAGAAAGTATGTATGTACATAAGTATGAAAGGAATTAATATAAATAAAAAACAAAGTCATTTAAAGAAGGAGGATGCTAGAACATAAGAAAAGCCAGGAGGTGTTCGTTGAACATAGTATTTGAAGTGAATAGAAGTGAGTAAATTGAAGAAAATTAGGGACAAGATCCAAGAGTGTCATCAAGCAAAGTCAAGAACTCTGCTGATCCTATTAGAAAAGTGATATTCCCATGTTTAAAAAAAAAAGGGGGGGGAGTCCATTTCCCTCACATTGAGAATTCCTAACCACAACAAAAGCTACTAGCATGTTGAATAGAGAAGTTAGCTAGGGTAGATGCTGGAAATGGGTTATGATATGTTCCATTGGAACAGAAAGAGAGAGAAAGCACATTTCTGAAATCACAGATCTACAAAAATATCCAAGTATATTCTTTTAAGAACTTACCACCTGAATTAGTTGGAAATACAATAGACAATAGAGGGAATCAGAGTATTTTACCACAGTTAATATAAAAAGTGGATGATTGTATAGTATATTTTTTATTTTATGTTCCTCAAATTTTTTTGCTTTCTCTGAAGGTTTTTTTAAAATGGGTTTTGTTATTTTTATTGTTGTAGGGATTTCAAGTAAGGAATATACTCTACCATTTCATCAGGTTGGCACTTCCCTGCAATCAAAAACTTTATGGAATTACCTGGAAACACTGAGGGCTTGAATGACTTGTCTGAAGTCACATAGCCAGAGCATGAGATTTGAAACTATGTCTTCCCGAGGTCAAGATCAGATCCTTACTCCCTATTTTACACAGCTTCTCTACTTTATTCTTGAATATGGTCTTATTTTTAAAAATGTCATGTTAACATTTTTGAAGTTTTCAATTACAAATATCTATTTTCTGGGCAAGAGAAATATAAATTCATTTGAGTAGAAAGTCTCTTTCCATCTTTTGTCATCTGTACAACTATTATTTGTTCGTGGCCTAAAGTAACAGTCTGACAAAGCTTTTTTTTTTTTTTTCCTAAAGAAAAGTCCTGAGTAAAATATAAGTCAAAGAAAGTCAAATTAAACTTGTATGCCTATTTACTTGCCTGACTTCTCCTATCTCATTGGGTCACCAATAATTACTTCAATTCATTGAAAATCTATTTCTGTGAAACCAATGCAAAATTTTTCAGGGTTTTTAAGTCACTTTTTTTTAAAGTAACTTAAAAACCAGAAACTGACTTTGGATTAAGAAGATCTACATTTAAATCAGGCCTTTTATGCTATCTGTGAGATCTGTGTGGGGAAGTCACTGAAACTCTCTCCACGTCTCATATTCCTTACCTTTAAAATCTTTGGGTTGGAATAGATGACCATTATGGTCCCTTCTAATTCTAAACCTAATTATCTTATGATTCCATAAATTACTTAATTTCTTTGGGCTTCGGGCTCATCATCTGTAACATATGGGAATTGGAGTATGTGACATCTATGGTCCCTTTCAGCTTTAGGGATATGATGCTTCAGAGCCAGTTTGTTACTTTCCAAATCCTAGGTGTCCTTCTAAAGTGACAGTGCAATATGGTTTTGCGTTCTATTCCCTTGATTTCCTTACAGGTCCCTTCTTTTGCCAAAGACATTCAATGTAAAATGTAAAACTGCATGCTATTTTAAGAATGTGTTGTTTTCCTTCTAGCTTCCAACTGGAGTCCGCATTTTTCTTCACAAGGGTAAGGCCAGGCAGGACAGAAATAGAAATACTCATTGCTTGCTTCACTTTTCACTTTTGTCTGTCATCCTTCTGTTTCCTAAGGGAGACTGCAAAGTGGGTTGATACGGTAAAATACTACATTTCAAGATAGTGATCTCAGGGAAATCAAGTAAACGAAATGAGAAGTGATTAAATAATTTAACCTAATTTCAATAAATGAACTGGCCTAAACCGCCAACAAAAAGGAGGCCATAATTGTCTGTCCAATAATGAGGTAAAAATGGATAGATCTAATACACATTTGTGTCAACCCTGGACTCCAGGAACAATGCTGTAAAACTATATTTCCTGACTAAATTATTCATCCCCAAATTAATCACTCCAAACACTATTGATGTTTCTGATAAGCCCTGAAATATCTTCAGGATGCACAAAATAATTTTAATCCTTTAGACTAGCGAAAACTACAGGTGAGCAATCTGGACATCCTCGATTACCAACCAGAACAATCAGTATCTCTTCCTTTAATTTCTTTGGATGGTTGGTATATATTACGGAGTGGATTTACCCCACATGGTGAAATTAAGCTTCTTCTTATCTCAGAGGAAGGAGGGCTGATCCATGGAGAAGCCTGGAAGTAAGTTAGGTCTCTTAGAGATGCAGAATCTTTGACCAAAACTTGCTGATTTCAAATCTGGCTTCAGATACTTCCTATCCATGTGACCCTGGGCAAGTCACCTAACCCCAATTGCCTAGCCCTTACTATTTTTCTACCTTGGAAATTATACTTAGAATTGATCCTAAGACTAGGTAAGAGTTTTAAAAATTCTTTAAAAATAAAACCAAAATAAAATGCAATTTTTTAAAAGGATAAGATAAATATAAAATAACATTTAACTTTAGAGTCATTAGGGAAGTACTGAAGTTTATTGAATTGTTTAATGACAGGAGCAGACCTATGATTTTTAAAAATTACTTTGGTAGTTATATGTGGAGGCTAGATTGGAGAACAGTGAGAGGCATGAAGCATACAGATTTAGTCCAGAGACTACTACAACAATGTGGGAAAAGGAGATGAGAGTCTGAACTAGGGTTGGTGGATTTATGAGTAGAAAAAAGGGCACACGTGGTAGGTCAAACAAGATTTGACAATTAGTTGGATATACTATCATTCTGTTAGGCTCACATTAGCCCAATAAAAGCAAAAGAGGCAGGCCTCTTTCTTTTTATTGCCTCAGTGTTCAGAGCCTACCTTCAGACTGGTATTCACCTTAGCCACAAAGTGATCTTAGGGAGAAAGGCAGCAGCCTTGAGTGGGTTGGAGGAAATAGAAGAAGGATTTCCCAATAGCACCTTAACAGTTACTACTGGAGGCATCCAGCTAATGGCTCTCTCATAACTGCCCAGAAGAGTAGGTGCTTACTTCAGAAGGGAGGAGTGAGGAAGAGAATGAGGGAATCTGTAAGATACGGGTAGCGATGGTTACATCAGAGACGACACCCCAAGTTGGACATTACTGAAAGGGTAAAATGAGGCCAATCTTCCTATTTTCTGTTTGATTGATGACATAGCATTCAAGATGTGCCCATGGTCTCCTTGGGTCAAAATCATGAAGGCATCTGCCTTCACTTTGGATACAGCTTATGTAAGGAATCCGAGTGAAGAAAGTCCATCTACCAATATAGACTGGTGAATGGAAGTGTGTTTCTCAGGGTCACAAAATCAGTCAGAGGGGATTCATGAAACCACATTTTTGTTACTCTGATGTCAATTGTCTAGTTATTTTTGCCACTCTGTCACCAAAATATACTATAATTACTGTATTCATGTAAATAAAAGCAATACTGAACCACATAAGAATTCAAATTATATGCAATCTTGGTACCAAAAGAGTGATGCTGAAACACTCTCTCCTTTTCATTAGAAAAGACAGGGACTACAGTTGCAAATTATAGCATATGCTATCCATCATAATTGTTGTCTACTGGCTTTTTGTCAATTAAAGGCTCTTTGTTATTAAAAGAACATGGCAGCTAGGTGGCACAGATAGATAGAGTACTCGGTCTGAAGTTAGAAAGAACTGACTTCAAATCTTGCCTTAGACACTTATTAGCTATGTGACCCTGGGCAAGTCACTTAGTCCTGTTTGACTCTGTTTCCTCATTTGTCAAATAAGTGGAGGAGAAAATGGAAAATCACTTCAGTATCTTTTCCAAGAAAATCCCAAATAGAGTCACAAAGAGTCAGCATGACCAAAATAGCTGAACAACAAATTATAAAAATTTTGGATAGGAATTATTAAGAAAGGAAAATATCAACAAATATAATTTTAAAAGAAAATTTGACACAATTGTTATCATTTTCTCTATATCTGAGCTCATTGTCTACTTTCTTTACTTTGATGATCTAAGGTACAGAATTTGGGTTAATTGGTCTGAAGACAGTTTGTTGTTTAATCAGCACAAAGAGGGAGGAGACATTAGAAAGAGGTTTTGAAGGTCTGCATTACTGGATTTCAGGGAAGTAGCACTGGGGGGGGGGAATTTAAGAGAAAACTATATTGACTCTCGCCACACTTAGTTTGAAGAATAGGATCAATAGTTCTAGATTCGGAATGATTTCTTAGAGGTCATCGAATACAAACCTCCTAATTTTATAGATAAGGAAAATCAAGTCCAAAAAGATTAAGGGCTTAGTCTAGGATTGTTCATATTGCTATTATGGTGTTGAAATTAGAATTTAAACTCAAGTCTTCTGATTCTTAATGGAAATTATCTCCCTAATACTTGAGCATCTATCCCTGGCCCTCTATGAATGGGCACCATAATCTTACCCACTCCAGGAGCTACTCATACATTATTCCCTTTCATATACCCTCCTAAAAACCCATTTATGGAGGAAGGAATACTGCAGAGAACTCCCTCTCCTTTCTTTGCTCACTTCTGCCCTTCATAATCCCTCCCTCCCTCCCTTCCTTCCTCTCTCTCTCTCTCTCTCTCTCTCTCTCTCTCTCTCTCTCTCCTCACATTTTGCTGAAATTAAGAGCAATAATCATCATTTGATGTCACTCAAAATAAAAAGCCTCCCACCCTTCTTTATCACTTCTAACTACTCCCCTGGGCCCCCATGCTATCCTCCCACCCCTAAGCAAAGAATCTGAGCATAGGACTTTGCATAGTTGGCAAGTCTAATAAATACTATTTGATATTTCTCCATCAACTCTCATATGAGGCTCTCAAAACGTTATTGCATAACACTTGCTCAGAATTGACAACGTGAGAAATGTCACATAGAACTGAGAATTAGACTTGGCTGTGGCCCAGTGAGCTTACAAACACAAACTTTAATTCACTTAAGGATAACAACTGCCTACAAAAGATATTATATTTCCTATTTAATAATTTAATGATTAAGAATTGAAAGTTTTAAGTTATTTCACAAGATCCTACCATGGGTCATTGCCAGAGGAGAGACATGAAATGTATACATTTAAATTTGGTCTAGGGGAAATCCTGATTGGATTTGTAGCTGTAGGTCTGAGGTTCAAATTCTGGCCTTGCTGTTTACTGCTTACATGATCTTGGTCAAAACAAAATAATGTCTCCACATTTCTTTTTTCATCTATAAATTGAGGGGTGTGTCTATGGATATGTGGAATGAATTGTGTCTAAAGTCCCTCCTAGGGCAGCTTGGTGGTACACTTTAGAGTGTCAGGTCTGGAGTAAAGAAGACTCATCTTCCTGAGTTCAAATCTGGCCTCAGGCACTTACTGTGTGAACCTGGGCAAGTCACTTACCTTGTCTATCTCCATTTCCCCATGTGAAAAATTAGCTAGAGGAGAAAATGTCAAATCACTATAATAATATCTTTGCAAAGAAAACCCCAAATGGGATCACGAAATGTTTAACATGACTGAACAACAATAAGCTAATCATTCCTTGGGGCAGATAAGTAGCATAGTTTGTAAAGCTCTGGTCTTGGAATCAGGAAAACTCATCTTTCTCAAATCTGGTGTCTTGCATTTACTAACTGTGTGACTCTGTGCAAATCACTTACTCTGTTTTCCTCAGTTTTCTCATCTGTAAAATGAGCTAGAAGAGGAAAGAACAAAACACTTAAGTATCTTTGTCAAGAAAATGCTAAATGGGGTCACAAAGTGTTTAATAGAACTGAAAAACAACAAGCTAATCTTACAAGGAGCCACTTCATGGCACAATAGGTAGAGCATTGGGCATGGAATCAGGAAGACTCATCTTCATGAGTTCAAATCCAGCCTCAGATATTTACCACCTATGTGACCTTGGGCAAGTCAATAAACTGTTTGCCTCAATTTTCTCATCTGCAAAATGAGTTGCAGAAGCAAATGGCAAATCATCACAGTATCTTTGCCAAGAAAATCCCAAATGGGGTCAATGAGAATCAGACACAATTGAATAACAATTAAAAAGTCCCTTGCGGGCTGGAATCTATGCTCTGTGATCTATGTACCCTTAGAAAAAGCACAATGCCACCTGTCTAGCCATTCTAAATTAACTATAGCAAAGTTTTAAATTCTCAGTTTAACTAGATAATCTTAGCTTGTTTTGAATAAGAGCTTTTACCTTTAAGCTAGTAATCATCTTATTGGATGATGCAAGATAATTTTCCAGATGCCTAAAGGAATCACCAGTTTGTTTACATGGTTTAATTGGTTCTCTGTAAGTCTCTTCATTAACAGTTTCACATGTTTCAAAATGACAAGCCTAATGTAACTTAATACTTTAAAAAAACAGCTGATACTTTGGAAATCACACAAATCCTTCCTCAGAATAGTTTTATTTTGCTTTGAATTTTCAGCAAAGCACAAGGAGATTGTGTCAAATATCAGCATCCAACATGGAAGCCTCTTGGCCTTTGGACTTTTCAAAGTTGGAGAAACGTTGTCATGATTGTATTTTGCTTGCCCTTTTCATATGTTTTGAGCGGAGTGCAAGCTCTGCTAAAAGGATAGTCAAAAGAAGGGAATACAACCGTAGGCCAAACAAGAGAAGCGTAACTTCCAGAAGTAAAGGAGTGATTGATCATGGTGCTGTTCTCTGCCTCATTCAGACCATATTTGGAACAGTGTTTGGTCCTGCTCATCAAAACTGAAAAATTTTGAATTGAAAAAGAAAATTATCATTCTTTTTATTACAACCATTGTCCTTACTGGGTTATTATCTTAAGAGGGTAAGCAGAATAGTATATTCCATGAAATATGAGGACTATTTGGTAAAACAGAGATCACTGAATCGGATGAAGAGAAGACCCAGGCAGGAACATAATAGCTGTCTTACAATCTGAGAAACTGTCTGGGAAGCTTTCTGAGAAGATTGATATGTAGAACAGGGATAGATTTGTTTTGTTTAGCCTCATGAAGTAGAATGGAAAGAGACCTATGGAAGTTACAAAGAGCAAATATAAGTATGGTGTCAAGAAAAACTTCCCAATACTTAAGAGTTATTCTCAAATCTAATGGGATGCCTCATAAGGTACTATCTACCCTCACAGTGGAAGTCATCAGTCAAAGATAAATACTTGGATGTGATGTAATGGGAAATTTTTTGGGTGGTGGAGAGGGAATACGAATTCACTAGATGTCACTGAGATCCACTCAAAATCCAAAATTCTGTGATTGTCAAGATTACTCTCAATTTTTGTTCTTTCATTTGGTCTTTTTTCCCCAAAATTACTTTTGGAGGAGAGATTTATTCCTCAGAAAATGTTATGAATGACACAGGGTGTCAAAACATCAACAATCATCTGAATGGCTGGTCTCACAGGATGCAAATGAACTGGGGCAGCACTTTCTTCTAGAGCAATGGTCAGCAACCTTTTTGGCCTTGAAAACCATAAACACCTGCTGAAGGAGGAGGATGAAGGAGGAAGGTGCTGGAATATGGGGTGGGGGGGCTGAAGGGCCCCCAGGGGCACATCCTGGGGCTCTGCCTGGACTGGCTAGTTGGGAGGTGGAGCCAGATATGGCTCAAGAGCCATACGTTGCCAACCCCTGTTCTAGAGAAATAACTGTAGAGGTTAGTGGTAGCAATGGCAAATTGGAAAGATAATTGTCCTGTTGGATCCAAGGTCTAGCTTGGATTGGAAAAAGGGCCAAATGACTATGTATATGTATATACATATGCATTAGGAGGGGAGATAGAGACAGAGACAGAGACAGACAGAGAGACAGAGGCAGAGACAGAGTGAAAGAGAGAGAGGTAGAGAGATACAGAGAGAAGGCTAGAAAGACATTTAGAGGCAGAGACAGACAGAGGCAGAGGCAGAGACAGAGAGAGATAGTAATTTTTTTTAAATTAATAATTAAAGTTAAGAGAGTCAGGGAGAAAAGAACTATTTGCCAATTATTGCTTAGAACTTGGCTTTGACAATGAAGTAACATATCATGGAAAGTTGGTTATTTAATACAGCACTTGACTACACAGAAGACTGTTCAATGTGCATCTCTTGCTAGGCTTGTCACAATGACTGACATTTTCTAATATTGAGCTGGAAATAATATGGATATTTAATACTGCAGAGTTTACATCAAGTAGAAGCAAAGCGCTATTGGTTATCAGCAATCTCCTTACGATGGCATAAATCTATATAGACATAATTATTGTCAAATGATGAGGCCTGATTTTTCACATTATGGGATAAACAAATCTGCAAAGTATTTGCCACATTTCATCTTGTGTAATTTGGGGGTAAAATTAAAAAAACAAACTCATAAAGCCAAATCCTTAAGTATTTTCTAGGCTCCCCACTTGAATTTTGACTAAAATTTACCTTTTAGATCTGTTATGCCACTCATGAATTTTTTACAATATCCATCTGTGCATTGCCATCTCTATTCTCCATGGCTCCACATTGTTTTGGCTAACTAACAGGCCCATATGTTGCCTTAATGTATCTCTGCACAATGTTTGTGCTTTAAAAAAAAAAAAACCACAGGGAAAAACCACAGGTCTAAATAAGCTATAAAGAGCATCCACATACAGTTAGACTGTCTTTACTGAGTCTGGAGACATTATGATTCTGCTGCGACAGGCAGCATTTGTCTTCATTTTGTCTGACTGTCCTCATGTGTTATTATTAGTGGCTGTCAGGCTGCTGCAGAAAAAAAAATAGCATCACTTGAATAGGAAGCTGAATGCATAAATGCAATACTACACATGGTGGCCGACAGTGGGAAGTCTGTCTGAAAAAAAAAAAAAAGCCTGAATGCAAACACCAGAAGACCATTTACAAGTGAAAAATCCCCAATTTGCCAATCGGGGTACTGATTTGCTGGAGTTGGTGGGAAGGATATTTTTTTTTTCTGTATAGCAAATCTAGGACTAATTATTGATCAAAATTTAGCTGGCTCAGAATATCTTTTGAGAACATCTTTTCAATGTGGCAGCTTAACTTTAATTGTAAGAAAACAAATATGTTAGAACATTTGCATCCAGTCCGGTGTTTCAGATAATGTTGATAAATACCTTGTATTTTTTAAGTTGTGTTGTGTGTGTTTTCTTAACTGTTCCAAAAAGTAACTTGCAAATACATTTTGCATGTAAAATACTTTCCCACGAGCTCTGTGTAGAAATAATTCATTTGGTAGACTTTTTTTTTTCCTGGCTTTGGTTTTCCTTCATCAGACATTTTTGGTGTTCTCTATACGTTTTGTTAGACTATCTTTCGTTCAACTTTTCTCCATTTCAGGAACTGGCTGAGGTTTATTCTTTGCCTTAATCATTAAATGCTCTTTTCCAAAAGAAGAATACTATGAGCCCAGAAGGATTTGTTATACTCAGCCCCTTATCAGACAGGAACATTTTAATTATACAGACAGGAGAAGATTTTCCTCTAAAAATGTATTTATTTTTATCTTCCTATTGCTCTATCTGGAAAGATTATCTTTTCCTTTGGTCCAATTCACCTTCCTAAGCTACAGTTTTTTTAGCAAAAGCTTTTTAAGCCTTTAGTGAGAGTAAATATGCCCCCACCTCAGCACAATAACTTGGACAGTTTAAAAAATACAGAATAACACTACCAGTTATAGTGATAATAATAATTAATAATAATAATTCATACTTTCCCTTTCATTTCAAAAGCACTTATTAAGTGCCTGCTAGGAACAAAGCATTGTGAATGATATTCTGAATAAAGACAATGAAACAACAAAATGGTACCTATTCACGAGGGGTCCAAATTCTATATAATGAATATTGATTTAACTCTTTTAGGTTTGCATAAACTGTTTATGGAGTACTTAATTTGAGACACACAGCAATGATAAGAAGAAAGTTTTATAGATATTATCATACTCATTTTATAGATACTAAAATCAAGGGTAACCCATAATTATAATGCTATTAAGTGTTAGAGGGAGAATTTGAACTCAGGTTTCATGGGAGAATCTATGCTTTGGAAACTATAAGCACCACAAAATAATGTTAGCTATTATTATCAGGAATGCTGTTTCTACTAATAATAGTATTTAATAGTGTCTACTATGTGCTTTATTTATCTCATTTTATCTTCACAATATTTCCTGGGAGGAAGATGCTATTATTATACTCATGTTGTAGTTAAGGAAACTGAGGCAAATGAGATTACTCAGTGCCTAAGGAATGACGTTAGACTCAGTGCTCTATCCACTGCACCATCTGGCTACCTTTTCATCATTAATGTTTTTTTATTATTATTACTGATTGCAATTACATTTCCACAGTGCCCCTGATTTGCGTCCCCATACTCTTCCCCATTGACATAAAAAAATTTATCTTGAAATACCTTGTATTTTGCTATTTTAGGGGGAACTAACAAGAACTGTATTATGAAGTGTCAACACAGCAGTTTTGATTTACCAAAGAAACCCCTTTCTTGTTTTTATTTGTTCGGTAGCATCCTAAATTCTGTGACTCCATTTGTTTTCTTGGCAAAGATACTGCACTAGTTTGCCATTTCCTTTTTTAGCTTATTTTACAGATGAGATAAGTGAGGCAAACAGGGCTAAATGGCTTATCATGGGCCTCAAAGGTAGTGTCTGAGGCCAGATTTAAATTCAAGAAGAAGAATCTTCCTGACTCTATTGTACCAACTAACTGCCTTAAAACAAAAACTACAGGTTTACTTATAATGCTTTTTCTTTCACTAAAAATTTCATGTTACACTCAAACCTGAGACTTGAGTCTCATTTAGGCATGAAGGTGATCCTGAGCTCTCCAATTACGTTAGTAAAGCAGCTAGGTGGAAGAATGGGTACAGCATTGGGCTTAGAGTCAGGAAGACCTAAGTTCATATATACTTCAGATATTAGCTGTGTGACTCTTAGAAAGTCACTTAAAATGTACCTGCTTCAATTCTACCTATTGTAAAATAGGGAGAATAATAACACCATCCTCACAGGGTTATTGTGAGAATGTCTGTTTTATTTCATCTGTTTATCTATCCATACTTCCTACCTTTCTTCCTTCCTTTCTTAATCCTCTACTCCCTCCCTCCCCCTTCCTTCATTCCTTCCTTGTTTTCTTCCTTCCTTCCTTCCTTCTTTCCTTCCTTCCTTCCTTATTTCCTTCCTTCCTTTTTTCCTTCCTTTCTTCTCCCTCTTCCTTTATTCTCCCTTCCTTCCTCCAGCCTCCTCCCTCCCTCTCTTACTTCCTTCCTTCTTTGCTTCTACACTGGCAAGATCTACCTAAGAAGGCTTCAAATATTAGTCTAGTGACTGTTTGCAAGCCTGTTTTGAGGACAACCCCACATTCAAAAATGCTCATTACTTGGCTATCCATTGGGTGACAGATTTTTCATATGCCCAAATTCCTGAAAACCACTAACAAAAAGGCTGCTACCTATTTTAGTGAATAAAATACTCATACCAACAAAAGCACATATATTTTAAATAATGAAGTTTACAGGGCTTGGTTCCATCACTACATTCCATATTCCTGTTGGCCAGGTATCTTGTCTTATCCTTTTAAATCCCATTAACTTTTAACATTCAGTAGACAATAATTATTGAGAAATTAGTCAATAACAGATATTTAAAGGAGGCCTATATAGATATGCCCAATTTGCTTATTGTTGGAAATGTTTCTGGCAATAAATTGATATGAGGGGGGAAAAACAGGTTTATTCACAGTGATGTGAAAGGATAAGGATTCCAGAAACACAGGAGCATTTAAAATTCAAATAGGAATGCCCTAAATATTTTATTTTATAATTAAGAGCATCTTAACTGCCAGGAAACGTGTACATATATTTTTAACTTAAAAATCCCATAAACTAATGCAGGACAACATAAAAATTTCTTTAAGAAAAGTGGTGTAGGCAGGTGGTCTCTGTATGTAGCTGCAAAAATAGTCGGTGATATTAACATCTAAAAAATAAATATTTGTTGTTGATTGAAACAAATACCTATGTTTGAACATATTTATAGTGAGATTTTTCTGGTGTGGTTACTTATTCTCTGTCACTGTTTAGGTGGCTAAAATTATTTTTTTAAAGAATACTAGCAGAATCTACTTGTATACATCAATCGTTATCATTTATGGCAAATTTTTAATTGTTAAATGGAAATTATTCAGTTTGTGGGCTACTTGGACCCCTTGAACCTTCTTCCCTTTTATTATTTTTCATATGTTTCTTTGGTCACCAAGACTAGAAAGAGAAGTGGAGCTGCTAGTGGTGCAATGGCATCAGCCTCAGGAAGCCTTGGCTTCAAATCCAGGTCAAGGGCTTAGTAGCTGTGTGACCTTGAGCAAGTCATTTAATCTCTTTATGCTTCCATTTCCTTATCTGTAAAATGGCAATGATTATAGTACCACTCATCTCCCCAGGTCCTTTAGATGATAAAGTGAGATATTTATAAAGCACAATGCAACCTTCAATGCAGTATAAAAATGCTAACCATTATTATAAATAGGAGAAGAAAGGATTGACAAATAGGCTGACTTATTTTGTAACTTGTTGGAAGTTCTGATTTAAGAAAATGGTCTGGTGGGGAAGGATGACAAAACTATCAGCTGACATGGGGTTTGGGATGCCTGTGGATAAAATTTTCCTATGAATACTTCTATGATGAGTTTCAACAGGGCAATTCGTGTTAATTCTACAGATGAATATTTTTATATTTTATGATCTTTGAATATCAGAAGTGGAAGGATCTTCCAAGTTCATCTAATCCAAATCCCACCTGAGCGATTGATTTCATCTTATTAATCATTCATTTCAGTCATGTCTGACTATGTGACCCCATTTGGATTTTCTTGGCAAAATAATGCTGTAGTTTGCCATTTCTTTCTCTGGCTTATTTTACAGATGAAGAAACTGAGGCAAATAGGGTGAGGTGACTTGTCCAGGGAAACACAACACTCAAAACAGTTCATCTAGCTTTTTTGGAAGAATCAGTTATGGAGAACTTACTGGCTACTGGTGGTAGCTTGTTCCACTTTTGAATAGCTCCAATTGTTAAGAAGTTTTTTCTTGTTTTTGAGTTTTAGGTTTTCCCTAATATTGAGCCGAAATCTACCTCCAACCATTGGTTCCCTTTGGGGCAAAGAAAAAGAAATCTAATCCCTCTTCTACATGACAACCTTTCAAATATTTGAAGACAGCAGTCATGTACTGCCAACATTTTCTTTCCTTCAAGTTAAACATAACTACTTCCTTCGACCAATCCTCAATGGCACGATTTAAAGTCTCTTCGCTATTCTGATCTAACTCCTCTGGACTCACTTCAGTTTGTCAGTATTCTTTCTAAAATTTAGCTCATGGAACTGGACCCAATCCTCAAGATGTGGTGTGATTGGTGCAGGGTGCAGAGGGATTATCACCTGCCACTCTGAGGTGATCAAGAAACCGCCTGAAGAGGTATGCAGGAAAAAAAAAAAAAGACTGCAGAATTCACTCCAAGATCTTCTAATAGTAAGGTTTTAAAATCTTTCAAGTTATTTATTTAATGGTTTGTAAAAATGTGTTCTGGAAAATGACACAAATCTAATAAAATATTCAAATGTTTAACTCCTCACATATATCCCTTTCTTATCCCTCAATTCTTTACTGTTTTCTGACAAAAGAACAGACTTTTTAAAAAACTGTTTTGTGTTTATAGAATTAAATAAAGAAAAGTAGATTATAACTGCCTGTGATAAAGTGTTTGCTGAGTTACTATGGATAGTATAAGATGCATACATTTTAGAATATAATAAGATTCAACGGAATGACAAGAGATTAATATATGAATTCAGTTTGGGAATTCTTGCAATGGGCTACTTGACTTTTCAAGATGGCCGCATAATATTATGATTCACCGGAGAAAGTAATGATCAAACATTTCTTCCTTCAAAAGTTGTTACTGGGAAATAAATCTCACTTTGACATGTATGCTATACTCTTTTTTAATTCTGAAAAGTTACTAAAGAAGTACAGATGCTCACAGGCTAGGTCCCATCTTTGATTCCTCACTCTCTTACACTCCTAAAGCCAATTTCTTGCCAAGTATTGTATTTCTACCTTCCTAACATTTTTCTTCTAGCCCCCTTCTCTCCTCTCTCACCTAGGCTGAAGCAGACCCTGATAACCTCACACTTGGACTATTTGGTCTCCTTGCCCCTCCCTACTCCTGGTTTGTTTTCTACTTAGTTGTCAAAGTGACCTTTCAAAATGCAATACTGATCATATCATCCCCATTCTCCAATGTCCATGAATTGCTTCCAGGATAAAGGCCTCTGTTAGACTTTCTAAGTCTTTCATAATGTTCCCTTCCTATCGTCCAAATCTTTTTACTTTCCTTGATGTCCTCTGCAATCAGTGACAATGGCCTTCTTGATATGACTGGCACATAAAACCCTATCTCCCAGCTCTGACTGTCTCCCATGCCTGGAATTCTTTCCATCCTCTTTGTCACCTCCTGGTTTTCCTTAATGCCTTCAAGTTTCCATTCATGCTCCACCTTCCACAAGAAAACTTTCCCAATCTCTTTAAATGCTATGACCTTCCCTCTAAGATCATATCTAATTTACCCTGTAAATATTGTGTTCTTGTCTCCCCCATTAATACTGTGAGCTCCTCAAGAGTGGAAAGTTATTTTTAGCCTTTCTTTATAAACCTAGTGCTTAGCACTGTGCTGGGCACATAGTACAGAATTAATAAATTCTTGATTTAAAAGACTAGATTCACTTTAGATGTTGAAAATTGTGTTAACATTACATGCCATCAAAATCAATATCTGTAAGTTATTATTACAGGATAAGACTAGCATTCTAATGAAAGATTTACCTTGTTAATTAGATTTTTTCTGTAAGGAAGGGAATAGGGGACATGGTATGGTAAAACTAGCATTATACTTTAAGTTAGAAACATAAATATCTATCATAGTTCTGTCACTTATTAAATTGGTAAGACTTTTGGTAACTTATTTAAATGTCTCTAAGTCTCAAGTTCCTTATTTTAAAAATAAGAATAATAATACTGGTACTAACTACCTCACAGGGTGGTTCATGAGATTCAAATAAGATTTTACACACACAAACAAATTTTGTTGTTATTCAGTCATTTCAGTCATGTCCAACTCGTTGTGACCCCACTTGCAGTTTTCTTGGCAAAGATACTGGAATGATTTGCCATTTTCTTCTCCAGCTCATTTTATATATGAAGAAACTGAAGCAAATGGGGTAAGTGACTTGCTCAGAGTCACAGAGTTAGTAAGTCTGAGGCCAGATTAGAACTAAGGTCTTCCTGACTCTAGGACCAATGCGCTATCCACTGCTCCTCTCTCTCTCTCTCTCTCTCTCTCTCTCTCTCTCTCTCTCTCTCTCTCTCTCTCTCTCTCTCTCTCCCCTCTCTCCTCTCTTTATATATATGTATATATATGTATATATATATATATATATATATGAGAGACAGAGAACATATAGACATATATACACACATATATACATATATGTAAGTATTTTTAAAATTAGAAACTTTATTTATAAACTTAAGTTACTATTGTTAATACATTTTGAAGTAGATGAGATTTGGCCATGACTGTGGATAGAAAGGACTGCTCGTGTTATAAGGACCTATGAGTTTTAGGAGATTCAGTGAGTCAACAGTGTGACAAAGGACCCCAAAAGGTAAGCCAATTTTAGGCTTTATGAATTGAGATGTAGTTTTAAAAATGAGGAAAGACATGGTTTCATTTTCTTTGTTCAGATCACATTTGAAGTATCCTGTTCCCTGATGATTATCATTTTTGAGGAAAGACACTATCCAGCTGGAGGTGAGTTAGTAGGAGAGGTAACTCACAATGATTCCATTCCTTCTTGGTGGAAGGAGCAGTACTTGTTCACCTTGGGAAAAGAAAGCTGTGGTGTGGGGGTTAGGAAGAGGGGAGAAAATAATAGAAACTATTTGAAGAACTGCCACTAGAAGGAAGTTAAGACTTTTGTTGACCACCCTCCTCCAAGAGGATAGAACTGAGAGCAAAAAGTAGAAGAAAAAAAAAAAAAGAAGAGAAAGAATCCTCTACAATTGCTGTACTTGCTAATTCATAATAATTAGAACGCTGAACCACTTGCCTCAAAACATAGTAGGTTACTTTTACACTAGTGGCCTTTCAGCAAAGGCTGGATGGCAAAATGTAGAGAGTCAACTTTCTGGTATAATTTGGACTAGATGACCTCTGTGGTAGGTTTAGAGAATCTGTGATTCTATAGTTAAGCTCTTCAATAATGATTTCTTTTTCAAAGGGGATTAAAATAAATTTCAGTTTGCTTTTTCTAGATTTCTCAAGAGAATCTTGTCCATGAGGACTTTTCTTCATTTTTATAGACCTGGTACTTCAAAAGGTGTGGTCATACAGAGAACAATTCTTTGGACTACTACTTTCCTTTTAATTATTTTTATTCTGAATTTAAAACACTAAGCCAATTTGGCATTCCTATTCACATGTAGGAAAAAAGAATACTACATATGATAACAGAATTCTATTGTGTACAACTTGCTTTTCTTTTCAACTATATAACAAATTCAACATGTAACTTTCAAAGATGTTCTAATTTCATCTGATTCTTTCTAGCCTTCCTTTTGATCTCTTTGGCATACTTTTTGAAAAGAAAAAAATTCTTCTATGAATCTCTTTTACAATTTACTTATTTATTTCCTTTTTTGTCTATTTGCTTATTTTATTCGTATCAACCCTTATTGTGCTCCCTGCATGAACAGAAGAAAAATGAAATTGAGAAGATATAGATTTTTAAACTTAAAAAAATTTAGACATTTGTGTCTACCGATTATGATTAACTGATCTCTTCACTGTGGTTTAGTTAAGTGAGTAAGCTCAGGATTGATTTTTTTCTTAATGACCTGTGGACACTTGCTAGAATGTATAATGCCCACAGCATGTCTTCTATGAGGAATAAAACTTCTGTTGTACTGTAAGCAAGCAAAATCTAACACTATCAGAATTCTTATAATTTGCTAGGTATGGAAAAGGATTTTCCCCCCATAGAACTTGCAGGGAAGCATAGTAAAGAGAATACAATATTTCCTCTTCAATAGAGTAGGAAAAATACATCTTCAGAAGAATACAGACCCCCAAATCTCTCTCATCTTCAATCTCTCACTCTTTACTAGTTCTGTCCCTGCTGCATAACACGCTCTGTCTAAAAAGAGATCCTATTTTTAATCTTTTCATACCTTCAAACTATTGCCCCATATCTATGTTCTCCTTTACTTCTATACTTTTAGAAAAAAAGTCATCCACATATACTCCCTCTACTTTTCTCAATATCCACTTTTATCCCTCAACACCTGGCACACTGCCTTCAGATTCCTACTAGGGAAACTAGTGTCTCTCCAAGGTTACCAATTTCAAATCCAAATAAAGAGTCCTGTGAAATTATGATCTCCTTTCTTTTCTTATATCACATCATCTTTAAAATTTCAGAGGTAATGACACTGTTGACCTGGATGCTTCTTCTGCCCTTGGTTATTGTGTTCTCATCTTGTTATATATTTTTTTGTTGTTGTTCAGTTGTTTTAGTCATGTCTGACTCTGTGACCCCATTTGGAATTTGGCTTGTCATTTCATTCTCCAGCTCATTTTATAGTTGATGAAACAGGTGAGCTTCAAAAAGGGTTAAATGACTTGCTCAGGGTTAAACAACTAGTAAGTATCCGAAGTCAGATTTGAACTTAGAAAGATGAGTCTATATTTTTACAACTGTCTCCTTTTAAACTTTCATTGATAATTCATCATCTTCTTTGCCCTTTTGGGATGAAGAACAACAAAGCACTGTCCAAAGCCTTTTTCCCTTTCCTATCTATGTTCTCTTCTTTGGTGATATATCCATTTTGATGGTTTTATTGTTTACGCCAGTAAACAAAGTACGCTCAAAATGAGCATATCTGAAACTAAAATAATTTTCTCCCCTTTCCCTAAATATTTCACATCTTATAGTTCCACTATTTTTTCTATAGAACCTCTAACCTCCCAGGCACCCAGGTTTGAAATCTCAGAGTTGCCTTTGACCTTCTCCATTCTTGTCATTCTCTACCTACAAATAATCGATAAATTCTGGACAAAAGGTATAAAATCAAATTCATCTTCACTTGCACTACCACTAGTCCTTAACATCTTTCATTCTGACTGTTTTAATTATAATCCTATAGCTGCTAAAATCATCTCAGTAATGCACATATAAGGGAATTGTAGAATTTCGGAGGTAGAAGTGATCTAGGAGGCATCACATCATATTCACCTTCTTTGTAAGTAGGAATCATTTCTATAATATCCCTGAAAAGAGGTCATCTAGGTTTTAAAAAACATTTATACTTTCTCCAACATATACTCAAGGCTCCTTGCTACGTTAGCTGCCTTGCTTTCACAGAGCACACTGAAATTACAATTTCCTTAGTCATTCATCCCAAAGCTTTTACTTGGGAAGTTGATTTTTTGAACCCCGGTGAAAATTTTTTCATTCGAATCTATTGCATTTTATAATTCATTAGATTTGGTCCAATATTTTAACCTTATGATGTGTCCAGGCTAGGTATAGGAAGTATAGTAGATAAGAGCACTGACTATAAAGCACATAGCAAATCTTAGAGCACCATATAAATTCTAGTTTTATCATGATCATAATTATTATTAGTCAAAAACCAAAAGTCCTGTTAGGGTCAATCAGATTATAATAATAAGCTGAGGATTAGAGTCATGGAATCAAATCATAAAATCACATAGGTAGAAAAAGTTTAAGTGACTTGTCCAGAGTCTAAATTCAGGTCTTCCAGACTTCAAATACAGAATTGTTGCCACTAAAATACCTGACTGCCTTCTCAAGTGGAAGAAGCTTCAGATTCTTCTATGTCCAATATACATAATTTAGTTACAACTAAACAAGAATTCTTTCTATACATAATACATCTTATAACAGGTCGATTAGCTGAGAGTCTAATAAATGCTTAATAATTGATTGGAAAGATCTACTAAGATTTTTTTTTTCTAACACTGAATATTTGCCTCTGTAATTTCTAACCATTGTTCCCTAGTTCCAACCTCTAGGCCAAAAGAACAAGTCTAACCATCTTTGCTTATGACAAAACCATAAAGAGTAAATGATAGCTATTATGTATCCTGTCTTCTCCCAAGCCTAAAATCTTCATTTATATCAACTGGTTCTCTTAGAGAATGACGTCAAGGTAAGCCAACATCCTGGTTGCCCTCCTCTCTATGTTGTCTAAGTTTTGATGGCCTTCTTAAGGGAAGGTGCCTCAAACTGGACATAATACTCTAGATTACATATGACTAAGCAAGATTTTACCTTTGCTTTTCCATCCTTGGTCTTGGATGCTATGGTTTTTTTTAATGTAGTCTAAGATGGCAATCAACATTAGATAAATTGTATTGGATATATAATGCAATTAAGAATCCATGTAGTTTCCTGACCCAAGGAACAACATGATAAGAACACAGTTTGAGGAATACTATTTTTCAATTATGTCTAGGGTATACTAGATGAAGAGAGTAAAGGAGAAGTATATATGATAAAGTTCTATATCGGACAACAGCTACTGAAATTTAGAGATTTGTTTTTTGCTTTCCATTAAAAAACTATTAGGTATATTTCAAAATAGGGATAGTATAATTCTTTATAGTAACAAAGAACTGGAAAATAGTAGATGTTCATTAAAGAGAGAATTGCTAAAAAAATTAATGTCATGCAATGCTACTGTATCTTAAGAAACAATGACTATGAAGCATTCAGAGACATATGAGAAAACTTATGTGAACTACTGGAGAGTGAAGGAAGTAGGACCAAGAAAACTACATATATAACATCAATAAGGCAAGTGAGATGAACCTATAAACATTAAAACCGAGTCTTCTGTGGTTATAATGAGCAAGTCTGATCCCAAAGAAAGGTGAAGAAACAAACCTTCCCTCTTCACAGAGGTAATAGGGAAAAAAAATTACATTTTTGTTTCTCTTCTTTGAATGCTTTCATTTTCTCTTTTTTAATCACCCTCCCTTCCTCCATTTCTTCCTTTCTTCTTTTCTTCATTTTTTCCTTCTTTCCTTCCTTCCTCCCTTCCTTCCTCCCTTCCTTCCTTTCCAAAGGATAGTTCACTTGTAAGGTGAGGGAAAAAGATAAATTTGATGGTAATATAAAAGTTTACTAGCATTTCACATAGTATTTGGCACATATTAGCTGCTTAATAAACATTTATTGATTGATTGGTTAATGAAATTGTTTTAAAGCTAAGGGACTAGGTCAGTTTATTCATCCACTGTGCTTGCAAGTTGTTTGGTTTTTTTCCCCCCACTCAATTCAATTCAAACTAAATGGTTTAGAGAATGGGGTAACCTGTGAGAGAGGAAAAAAATAATTTTGGTTTCATTGAATACTAAGGAGAAATGACTTATTTGGACATTTTCCTTAAAATTTTTGGTGTATATATAGCTATTGTCCTTTTAGTAAAAGTCAAAAGTTTTTTTTTTTCATTATAATCAGAATATTATGCCAACATCAAATCTAGGGGTAGGGGTTGGATTGGGTAAAGATCTTTGGAATAATGAGAGTCACCTGCCTGAAAAGGATAAAATCTCCCCAATGCATTTAATAAAGGAGTAGAATTCTAGAAAGCCTCCATTTATAGATACCATCATAGATGAATTTAATCTAGTGGATTAAGTGGAGAAGGGTCAGAATACCTTAAACATAGCTTTAAGGCTCATTCTGCATTCATCTCTGGCATTGGTATCTACTCTTTTGCCCTGTGGTTGCAAATATCTGTTTATGGGATTTAGGCATTTCATCTAATTCCTAGAAAAGTCTCAATCACCTTTACCAAAAAAGGGATAATTTTATTTTATTTTTTTTGGTATGTGTACTCAATCAATCAATTCTTATAAATTTACCAGTTCATTCCACAACTTTTATGGACAAAAGATAATGTGAGCTTCAGTGTAATCATTTTAAAGTCCATAAGTATCTTTTAATATTTTTTCTTCTTTATTCTAGATCATATAATTTTTATTTTCTATGAAATTTAAAGAAGATCTCACCTGAAATAGAGTCTTCGATTTAGGCTCCTCCAAGGTAGGACTTTTCTTAAGTAAGCTTAAGGCAAATTTATCTTCATAATAGAGTATAGAAAGGATTCATTGATAGAAATTGTGGCATATTTGTTTGTTTTGCATTTTTCTATCCTCTTTGAATTCATCATTTGAGAATAATGAGTGAGAAATACTTATCTAGGATAGAAGCATTAGAAAAACTAAAATATAATAGTAATCACCAATGATGACTGAGAAGCCCAGAATTTAGGAGCTAAATTTTAACCTTTGATTCACTATTAAATTATGCATTGGAAAAGTCACTTATTTATTATTTCCTCTCAGTTTAACCGGATTAGAAAATGATGTCCTAAATCCATTTGTTACTTCTTTACAAATATATCATGGGGACTAGTTTATATCAAGGGGAAATGACAAATGAAATAAGATAATATTTAAAATACAAAAACACACACATATAGGTTGCCATGGAAACTAGATTACATGATAAACTACTAATAATAACATTTATATAGTGATTTATATATATTATCTCATTTGATCCTCACCACAATCCCATGCAGTCAATGCTCTTATGTTCCCCACTTACAGGTGAGAAAAACTGAGGTAAGAGAGGTTAAATGACTTTCCCAAGGACATATAGCTAATCAATGTCTTAAGTCGGACATTCTATCCATTAAACTACCTGATTACTTCCAGACTAGGCACTGAGAGATTAGATTTTTAATATAGTTTCTGTCACTAATTATGTTGCTGTCATCAAGTCTCTTTACCATTCTGGATCACAATGAAATTATCTTCAAAATTAGACAATTTAACTAGGTGGCTTTTAGGGTTATTTTGTATTTAATGTTTTATAAGTTTTTGATTTTCAACCTTCTTTACATTTTTCTTTTTTTTTCCCCACAAACTCTGCTTTGTTTTCACTTGGTAGGGATTGATCTAATCCACCATTTTTATTCCTCCTACGAAGAATATTTCCACCTCTCTTTGCACCATCTCCATCTATGTACCTTCCCCACAAGCAAAAGATGGGCATATTGTGAATTAATATTGCTGTATCCAAATAGACATCCATATAGTTATATCTCTATTACACACCAGATGTTTCAATTGCATTCTAAAAAAAAAGTTTATAGATTATAGAATCATGGGTATGGGGCTAGAAGGATCTCAGAAAGAATATAATTAAATCCTATCACTTTGCACATTCTCCAACTTTAAAAAAAGAGATACATGCATTAAAATAAGAGAAAGACATTTTTGGGGTGGGCAATTCTATTCTGAACTTCTAAATTCCAGCCAATTCCAGTGATGTCAAGAACAAGGAACCAAATAACTCTAAAGACAGGAAATCTCATTATTAAGTTCCAGCTTTCTATAGATTCAGTGTAGCTATAGACTCTGTTACTCTGGCCAAAATTTATGGAATATTTTCTAAGTCCTCTGTATCTATATAGGATTAGAGACAATCACATAACTGGGAGCAGAATTTAGATAAGAGAAAAGGAAAGCTTCATATTTTAACAATTTGAAGTAATTCCAGAAGGGCACACAGAGAAGTAACATTTTCTATCATCTCCATCAATGGAAGCTGCCTCTGGCCGGGAACAATCTGTTTCCAGGGCTTATGGTACTTACAAGAGAACTCCCTTAGCACAGAATGCTCACACTGGCGCGTCTTGTGCTGCCAGTTCTGATGCATTTTAAAGCTGTTACTTCCATATCCCTGGCTACTGATGCCACAGCACGCTCTGAGATGATGAGCTAAAAGGGCTCACTCTGGGCCTTTACATTCAAAGACAAGAAAATCAATATCTATCTCCAAAAGATAGATCTAAAGATGCTGGAGTTCCTAAATACTACCAGTGACTCTAAGGCAACGTAGTCTTGATGGGAGAGCCACAGAACAGATAGAAACAGGGCCATACCCTCATGTTACTTCTACAGACCTGTGTTCTCAGAAAAGGATAAAGGAAACTTGACATCAGTAGAGAATGGATTTTTTTTTTTCTGCTTGTGAATTTTTTCCAAGGAATCAAGAAGAACAACAAAACACATCTGAGTTTACAAATAAGGAAAGATGATATTTAGTACAATAGACCAAAAATAGTTTCAAACCTCAAATAGGATTTATGATAGTTTAGTATTGTTATTTTTATTATGACTGATGATCAGATGACTGCAAAGAGATCTAGCAAAGACCCTGTTTAACTCTTCTGTGTATTTTTGTGCATAATGCCTACACCGATTTCTTGTTTTCTTTCATTCCTTTTGAAATTCAGCCCTTCACAGAACTACAAAAAAGTATCTTGATCATAACAATTTACTCATTTTGAACTGATAACATTTGTGTCAAAAGCATATTTCTACATTTATTTGACAGTTACTTACTGAGTGTCTACCATGTCGTCTCACAGGGCCTCAAGAGATTGTGTGTGTGTCTGTGTATCTACGTATGTGAGGATGGCTTAGTTTAAAAGAGTAATAAAGAGTTCTTTCTCTCCTTTTCTTAGAACCATTAAACAAAAGTAGTTACTTAGCCTAGCTCAATGTATCACACAAGGCACTTTGGGATCCATCCTATGACAGAAAGCATGCTGTTTGTGGCAGTGATCTACAAGTACATAGATTAATCATTCAGAGTAAAAGAAACTTCAGTTCCTGCCCCAGAATGGTGAGGGTTACTGAGAAGATTGGGTAGTGACTGTTGCTAAAGCTAAAGTCAGTACAAAGATCATATTCCAAATTATAGTATTAATATTGACCACCATCTTCTCTGGGCAGCTAGGTGGCACAATGGATACAGAATGGATCTGGAATCAAGAAGATGTTGAGTTCAAAATTCAGCCTCAGACATTCAGTAGCTGTGTGACCCTGGGCAAGTCACTTAATCCTGTTTGCCTCAGTTTTCTCCTTTGTAAAATGAGCTGGAGTTAACAACAAATGCCATTTTCTCTATTATCTAAGAGGAAAATGGGAAAATCTTTGAAAAGTACAACAAACCCTAGCTAGAGACAGCCGGGTGGTAAAGTAGATTAAGTTCTGGACCTAGAATAAGGAAGCCCTGATTTCAATTTTGACCTCAGACTTAGGAGGATCATAGGATCATAAATTTATAGTTGTAGACATTGAGTCAAATCTTCTAATTATACGAATGAAGGAAATGAGGCATCATAGGTTAAGTGATTTGCCCAGGATCACTTAGCTAGTATCAGAAGTAGAATTTCATCTCTCTTCTTGAATTCCTATCTATTACCTCCTCCACTAAATAATGCTGCCATTTAAGGTTAATACTATTGTTTAGACATGAGGTCTTAAGGACCTGACCTAGAAGAATCAATAAGAATGGAAGAGCAGACAGAATCCATCAAATAAAGATAAAAGTATAAGCAAAGCAATAAACAAATCCAAATGTTTTATGATTCCACATTCGCCACAATTCAAGGCTAATCAGAAAAACCACTGAGCACAGTTACATTTGGGGTATTTTTGTGTCTTGGAAAGAATTACAAAAGAATCTTTCTTGTTTATTATTTTAGTAGTTTTGTGACATTAGTCTAGAAGCTGATTAATTGAATAAACACCTAAGTATTCATAAATTGTTTTTATTTGTGCAGCATGTTTCAAGGGGAGGGAGAAGGGAGCTGTTTAACACCACTAGGGTTGCAAAAAAATTGTTCATATCCATTTTACATCTAAAGAAAGGTGGGAAATTGCATGACTTCTTCGAGTACAGTCCCAAATGGATTTGACAAAGGCAGTAAGGGCTAGCTCTTCTGTCATAATCATATAAAATTTTCTTCCTGATGTTCAGTCAATATTCTAATGCTTTAAGTAATTTGTGATCTTGTAAATGTCAATGTCCTCTCTATAAATGTAGACAGTGACCTAAGCATAGCAATCTATCTTGTATGCCTTTAGTTCATATTATCCCATAAATTCACCACAGAAGTTCCATCCAACATAGTAAGGGAATTTCTAGATATCCCAAAGACATCAATGAAGCATTCAGGCTACCAAAGGATCCCCTTGCCCTCACCACACACATGATTCAACATCTTTTTTGATCATACCACTTTTTGATGAGATCTATTGAATTTGTTGTACATTAAGTCCAGTCAGTGTCATATGTACGCATCTGTGTGGTGAGTGGTTGGGAAGAGAAGTTTGAACCTATGATGTTATTGGTATAGGTAAGCTACTGGAGGACATTCCCTCTGGCAATGCCTATCTACAATTGTTCTGCATTGTCTTAAAGAATTGTTCAGAATATCTAGAAATTATTTGACTTGTTTAGAGTATGTAGCCATTAAATGTCAAAGGAATGATTTGAGCCTAGGTTGGGCTGACTCTGAGGCCAACCCTCTATCCACTGCTTCATATTTCCTCCTTCCATATAAATAAACATTTATTTTTTTCCATGCTTAAAAAGATATTTCCTTTCCCAAAGCACAGAGGAAAATTTGAATTCACTAAATATGATTCACTATGAATTTGGTGTCGGAATGGCAATAAAATGGCGCAAGTATACCCTTCATATTAACTATTTAAAATTCTTTCAATGTTATCATCTGATATATATATATATATGTATTCGTAGGGATTGAGAGGGTGGTCTGTGGAATTTATTTGCTTTTAATGGAAAGTCACAAGGCAACAGGGAAAACAAACACCTATGTGAAGAAACCATTTTCCATGGCAATATATGATGACCTCTAATTCTACACAAAACATTGAAATTATTCTTGCCTTCAGCTATGGTCATTCACCTCAGTGTCTGGTCTGACTGAGAAAGAAGGACAGGACATCTGGTACAGTGCCCAGCACATTGTTGGCACTCCACAAGTGCTACTATTAACAGTAATAAGAACATAGACAGCATTTATAATAAAAAAATAAGACTAGATCATTGTTCTGGTTTAATAAGATAATTGAAAATTACCTCATGCAAGGTGTTCGATGACCAATAGATATTTGGATGCTAGCCAACGGCCTCTGGATACACAGGCATTTAATTATAAAAAAAATGACTGGCTGGTTCCCAGAAAGGAGAATAAAAGAAAAGGACATTTTTTTTAGCCGTGTAAAGACATCAAGGACAAAAACAGGTTGGAAAATTGGAGAGAAGACAAGGTCAAGGGAAGTAACCAATCTGACAATTTGACCAGCCTTATTTTCTACCTATGCCTGTGGATTGAATCCACTAAGAGAGTAACATAATAAACCACTAAAGAACAGATTCTTGAAGGTAATGAAAGGGGTTTATGTAAAGCTTCAATATTTCTAAAGCACCTTTCCACTATTAGATCATTTGAACCCCATAATAAATTCTGTAAGGTAGATGACTAAAGGTATAGTTATCCTGATTCTATAAATGAGGAAACTGAGGCACAGAAATGTTAAGTGACTGCTTCATGGTTACAAAGTTCAATAAACATTCAATCCAGGATTTGAATCCAGAGTCCCTCTGACAGGAGGATCAGAACAACTGTTTGATCATGACCTTATATCTCTAACAGGAAGGGTGATCATTTCAGCCATGTTCTTTCATAAGTGGAGAAGTATGGGCACAGAAGATCTAGGAGAGAACCTAGGAGTGATAGCCTGTTGCAATAAAGAAAGAGAGGCAGGAATATTGGTTTCTAATCCTAACCTTGCCACTAATTAGCTGTGTGACCTTGGCTTTATTTACCTTATCTTCCTTTTCCTCATATAGAAAATGAGATGGTTGGGTTATATGATCTCCAAGGTCCTTTCCAACTCTGAGACTCAGATTTTAGTTGGAAAGTGACTCACACATACATATGATGTTTTCAATTATTGTTTTCCTATTAAATGGATATGTTTGGAACTGTTCTTTATTCTGTTAAATAAACAACAAGTGTAATGTGGTGAATTAATGTTACTACAGAAACCTAAACCTAAATCTGTGCGCTTGATTACTCAACTTTAACGAAGGTAGTAATGCTTTAATATAAATAAGTATTCATTTTCCAAGTGAAAATTAAAAAAAAAAGATAGAAAATAACCTTTGTACATGTGTGTTTATTTTTTTCACTCATCTTTGTAGGAATATTCTGAAAAAAATTTTACACTGAAATCACACACCAGATCTGCTAGGCAAATGCTTTTTGAAAATATTTTATAATGGATGGAAGCCATGATGAAATGATTAGAGAGAGTCTTAAATTCAAGAAGTCCTGGGTTCAAGTTTGCCCTCAGATATATGCTATCTGTGTGAACATGGGAAAGTTACCTAACCTCTCATTGTTCTAGGCAACTACAAATTCCCTACTCTGATTAAAACAGGGTTCATTTCCACTCTGCTGCCTCTCTCTACCTTCCATTTCCCAAGACAGAAAGGGATAAAGTGTCCAATTTAAGGCAAGTGGATTATTGAGTAACTTGTGAGAGCATCACTCACTTTAGAACTACAATGCCCTCTGCCAGAGCATATCATTGTTTCACATTTCACAGTTAGACCTTAAAGAGAAAAGGGAAAAAAAAATCCCTGAAATTAAATAGTCTGAAAAAAGAGGCAACTAAGAACCAAAGGAGTCTTTATTTACATGAAAAGAATACCTTTGAGAACACTAGACACACCTCATTTTCACTAAGAATATTCAGTCAGTTTTAGTCATGTCAGACTCTCTACAACCTCATTTGGGGTTTTCTTGGCAAAGATACTGGAGCAGTAAGATTCACAACGATTAGAAGGAAATAAATTCAGTGATGAAGGACTTATCCAGGCAGAACTTAATGATCATGTAGGGTGCAGGGAAGAGGCTTGGTCATTTTTCCTGAAACTAATAACAAGTAGAATAGGTAGGAAGATATGTTGTTGTTTGGTCCTTTCAATTGTGTCTGACTCTTTGTGACCCTATTTTTCAAGTATAGAGTGGTTTGCTATTTCCTTCTCCAGCTCATTTTACAGATGAGGAAACTGAGGCAAAAGAGGTTAAGTGACTTCCCCAGGGTCCCACAGCTAGGGAGTGTCTGAGGCTAAATTTGAACTCAGGACAAGTCTTTCTGACTCCAGGACTGGCATTCCATCCATTACTCCAACTAGCTGCTGTTATTTAATAAATACTTTTACTAATTTGTATCAAAAATGCCTAGGAACAATGGTGCCTGAAGTGGGGAATATGGACTGTGATATTTATAGGTTTCTTGGAAACATTAACTTGGCACTCTGAAGTTTTCATTTTATTGTACTAGCTGTAATGTAGCAAGGAGTTGAAAACAGAAGCCTTGTGGCATAATGGTAAGAGTCTTGGTTTTGGAATGAGAAGACCCAGATTCAAATTTGAGTTTTGCTATTTACAGTCTGGGAGACTTTGGACAATTTGTTTTGTCATCTTAGGGCTTGATTTAATTTTTTATTAAAGGGAGTCAGACCAAATGACCTCTGAAGTCACTTTCAACCTAAACCCAAGATACTACCCTTTGTCTGGAAAGCAGATATTCTAATGGAGAAAAGATGTATACCAATATATCATCCAGTTAATTTATTTTAGTACAAAAGAATTAGGAGGTTCAAGTCAGAAGCCACAGCTAATTTGTAACCCTTGAGACAAGTTGAGGGGAGACCAAGCCTTGACTCTGGTCTAAAAATTTAACCTGAATTTCTGCAGGTGTTGAAATGGTCACAGTTTGAAAGGACAGAGCATTATTGAGTCCTTTGAACCCCATCCAGTGGAGTAATTCTAGGAGAATCAGGTTTTTGTAGGCAAATGAGTAACTTTAAATGTTTTATGGTTACCCTAATAAAACATTAGGAAGATTAGGCCTCTTCAAGTACTTTTGTGACAATTTTTAAACCTTAACAGTTTTATGTCAGGAGCAGAAATAGCCAATTTGAAAACAAGGTTAAAGAGAAAAAATAAACCAACAAAACCCCCCAAACTCTGTTTTTTTATTTTTATTTTAAAATTATGGGGAAAAGGATTCAAGTCAAGTGACTAACCTAGGGTCAAAAAACTAGCAATATAGCAGTGGGGAAGACACAAGCCCTAAGACTAGAACTCTTTACTCAGGCAAAGGCAAGACAATGTAATGGAACGTGAAAAGATGTTCTCTGAATGAAAGTTCTTAGTTATTTTTCTTTCCAGGGAGCTCTTTCTAGATCCACTTGTATTCCTATCAGTTGTGGTAAAAGAACAAGAGCAGGCTTTTCACTAAATTGCGATTAAACCAGGCTGCTGCAGCCCTTTCATTCACTGCTCCCAGACACCTAACTCATTTACTTATTGACAACTATGACCTTTTACAAGGTTGAAATAAGTAGTAGCCAGCTTAAGATAAGGTTTGTCTTTTTTGGGGCCAGAATCTAACACACATTTTTTTTTAACCCAGGATGCAATGCTATGAGTGAAAGCTAGATATTGTGACTAACAGTGGCTAACACAATCAATCAATAAACAATTATTAAGCACCTTCAATGGCCTGGAATTGTGCTAAGCACCAGGGATTCCAAAACAAAAACAAACAGACCCCAATAGAAAGATCTCAATGCAATTCAGTAAACATTATAGCTTTTAAACTGATTAAATTAAGGATATTACATTGATAGAAAAATAAAATAAGGCACAGAGTCTTTGCCCTCAATGAGTTTACATTCATTCATTCTATAATGATTACATGCAGAGTACTGTGTTGGGGGATGAGAGAGAAACAAAGGTAAATGAAACCTAGCCCTCATTCTACAGGAATGTAGAATTCTTATAGGACAATAAGACCCATTAATGAATCATGATGATGATCATACAAAATTGGAAAAGGCTAGAAAGGGCATGAGAAAGATACAAAGTGCTATAGGGTTTTGCGGTTGCAAAAGGCATTTCTGTAACTATGGGAGTTTAGAGAAGGATTCTAAATGAGGCAGTTGAGGTAGGTTTTGAAGGATTTCAAAAATCAAAAGAAAAGAAGGCATGCAAGATACAAGATATCTAGCAAAGACATACTGATGAAAAAGTAGTACTCCCTCTTTCTTTATTATAAAGTCAATGATTCTCAAAGTGTGATAATTTGGGGACCACTGGAAACCTCCACCAATTGAAGGGATATATGAAACCCATTGGGGGTGGGGTCTGTGTAGTCAAGACTATTTTAATGCTACTTTGTTGTTTTCATTTCAGATACATTAAATATTAATAGATATAACCCACATGGACAAAATTTCGCTAGGGATAGAGCCCTGGAGAAAACGGAATGGTAAGTATAAAAGAATATACCTTTTTCTCAGCAGTACCCGGCACCTACACAAAAAATGCCTGTGTTTTAGGGCATACAAACCTCACAAACAAATGCAGAGAAGAAGAAATATTAAGAACATCTTTTTTAGATCATATTGCAATAAAAATTACATTCTTAAAGGGTCATGGAAAGATACATTAAAAATAAACTGAAAACAAAAGTTCACTGGGGTCATTAATAATTGTTGCTTATGTTCAAAGACCAAGAGTTTGAGGTCTATTGGCATAGAGTATGTTTAGGGATACAAGAAAATGTTACAAAGGTAAAATGAAAGAAGATTGAAGAGGGTTTGGCATGCCAAACTGAGTATGGGCTTTACTTGTCAGGGAAGAAGGTTCTGTTGAAGATTTTTGGAGAAGTGAAATAACATGATAAAGTTTATGCAGAGAGAAAATTAATCTGGTAGGGGTGAGAAGATTAGATTGGATGTTGTCAATTTTAGGGCAAGAAATCATTTTGGCAAGTTGAAAAGAGGGCTTTTCAAATCAAGAATAAACCTGACAGTGAATCCTCTACTCTTTTCTTATCTCTGAACATATAGACTGCTTTTTTGATTAAATTTACTGAAGGCTCATAAAATAATAATTTTTAAAAAGCTCCTATGAAAATCAAGATTTATACAAATTAGGGGTACTCAAACTTTCTTTGTATCATAGATCCCATTAGCAGACTGAACCATGGAGCTTATGAAAATAGGATTTTTCAGTGCATAAGAAAAAACATATAGGATTAAAATTAAATAAATTTTACTGAAATACATTCATCAAAATAAAAAAGAAACAAATCCAAAAATATTCATGGAGTTCATGTTAAGAACTCCTGATAGAGAAAGCAAATGGACATTTGTGCCTTTTTTAGCTAGGTACAGCAATAGCCTCCAAGTTGTCTTCCATTTGTACAGTTCAAGCTAGCCAAGCTCTAGCTGTACTTGTTTTCTGTCAGGAAGTCCAAGGGAGAGTTGGCAGAGTTCCAAGAGTAGTACTCAAAAGAGAGGAAGGAAGAGACTAAGAGGAGGAGACTTGGGCCTCTTTGAAAGCCTACAGAGTGGGTGGCTCTTCCTGGCTCAGTCTCAAATCCTCTTTGGCATAGTACACTCCCTTCTTCATGGGGAACAAGGGACCAACCAGGAGCTTTTGGCCATGCCTGCCCTTTACCAAGGGGTCAGAGCATATGCATCCTCTCACAACACTTTCAGAATCCAAATGCAAGTGCCCAGACCTGTGAGAAATGTTCTAATCCAACTTTTCCGCTGTACTTCAATACATATCCAAGTAAAAACCTATTTATTCAAAGATAAGTCCTACAACCTTGACTAAATAAAGGCCAAATTCATAAATAAGAAAAGGAAAAGAGTGGTTACTAGATTCAAATATTTCTCCTCTCCATCACCTAAAAAGTAAAAGCCCAATGACTGCCAAGCATTGTATCATGTTCTATTTAAAAGCAAAATGGCAAAATAAAACAAAACAAAACAAAACAAAACAGAAGCACTCTAGATATCACTGATAGAGCAGAATATTTTTCAAAGCGAAAATAAGAGTGCCATCAATAATCACATGAAAGCAGGAATGCTCTTCAGAGAAGCTTTACTCAAGGATACATTTCTATCCTCTTGTCCCCTGTCCCCATAGTCAGTAGGATCACCACTACCTGTAAGATATATCAAAATTAGTGCTGCTTTACAGCAATCTCTTTAAGAAGCATAAATATAGCTGTATCTTTTCTTCTCTAATATTGGCAGTTACTGAAAAAATTTTTTCTTCTCTAATATTGGCATTTATTGGCTTAAAGAAGTTAAGAAATGGGAGGGCATGGGGACACACTTCAAAGGCCTTGGAGAAAAAAGAAAACTACCCTGTAAGAAAAGACTTGAGATGGGACAAACTATCTGGATACCCACCATTATGACAGACAACATTTAATGCCTTAATATCTTTTCTTCAGACTCTCTAGGAAGAGGTGCCATTGGGAGAAATGGGGAGCAGGGCAGAGGGAGAGATAAAATGAATGAAGATTAAAATGGTGTCGCTGTCCATTTATGACCCTATAATCTTTTGATGGAGTCATTTAGCAAAGAGATCGAACACACAACCTCCACAATTCCATAAAGATGACCAAACCTACATGCAAACTATGTGGCTTTATGTGAGCAGCATGACTGACATAAGCTATTTACCATTTTATCAGTGATTGAATAATAGAAGCAGGTGTTCCTGCTGGTCTAAGCGGAATACACTCACTAAACATTTTCTAAAACTATCAGGCCCTTGTATCAGTGATGTATTGTACTGCTGCATTTTTTTTAGGTCTAAGTTATGAAAAAAAATGCACAAACCTGCTTTGCATCAAGCATTGAGGTCCACATTTCTGACTTGATATTTTTGAAACACTGATTTAGAGAAACAAACAAGCTTTCCATTTTATGCAAGATATGCCTTTATATTAGGTTGGAATGGAAACACACACACACACACCCATACACACTATTTTCCAGTTATCAAAGCAACTTTTTGAGTTCAAAGAAACCTTAAAACACAAACATTTCTCTATCATAAAACATATGTTTATGTAGATGGGAGACTACACTGTAGTGGTGTAGAATATCATTGTATCACTGTAGAATAATGTGGGAAATGCTGAAAATAAAAGAAAAGATGTTGGGAGGCTCTCTGGTGAATATCTGCTGTTTCTATCCCCATCCTGGTGCTCCATTACAGGTTTAGAGATTTCATAGCCAAATCTCATGACCAGCTCCTTCACTCCATGAATAGTGTACATCTCCAACATTTTCCTCTTGATTAACTACCTTTTTTTTTTACTGTATCATGAGTAAGTATCATAAACAAACAAACAAACAAACATTTTCTTACTGAAATCTATGATTGGATGAGGTAGTTAACCAAAGAACTTTCTCATTCAGAGTCTGTCAAAGGGCACTATTTGCCAATCCAAGCTCTAATAAACATAATTAATTTATATAGCACTTTAAGGCTTGCTTTTCATGCATTACTCCCTTCATTTCTTACAACAACTCAGGGAAGTAGATGTTTTTTACCATCCCCATTTTAGAGATGAGGAAAATAAGGCTCAGAAATGTTCATAGACTTACAAAGGATCACAGAGTTGATATTGAAAGTCAATCAACCAAAAAGTATTTTATTAAGTGCCTAGTATATGCTAGGCCCTAATAATATAAAAATAGTCATTGTTAAAAGAATCTGAATTTGCAAGAACTTTATAATATAGTCAAGGGAGAGGATATGTACATCTATTGATTCAAAATAGGTAGGAGGTGATGGGGGAGAAAGGAGGAAGAAACTAGCAGCTGAAGGGGATAAGGAAAAACCTATAGAAGGTAGGACTTGAGGTAAAATTGAACTAAACTAAGGAACCTGAGAGACAGAAGTGAAGGCATGCATACTATATATTGCAGATCACCAATGGCAACATCCAGAGGTGGAAGATGGAGTGCTATGTTGGAGAAACAATAAAAAAGCCAGAGCACTATAACTGGAAAGGTAGACAGAAGGGTTTTAAATGTCAGACTAAGCAGTTTATACTTGATCTTGAAGGTAACAGGTCTTCCTGTCTCAAACTGTACTGCCCCATCAATTATATTACACTATCACACTCTAAGGTGGGCTCTCCATATGCTTCAAAAAGTGTACTTATAACACCTTTGTAAACAAAAAGGCATGGGTATAGCTCTTGAGGGTGCTTTTAGCATTAATATTTTAATTATATTCTCACACATGTTTCACATTAGTTTTTATGTTTACCATAGTGAGCAAGAATCAACTATTCCCTTGCCATTAATTTTTTAATCAGAATATGGAAAAAATTTAAAAAGAAATCGAGTAAACACTTAATATAATGCATGTTTAGGTTCCACACAATAGAAATGGCATTGGGCTGGAGGGCAAGTTCAATATCAACCTTGCTATTAAGAAGCTTAATGGCCTTGGGGGGAAAAAAGTATGTTAGGGCCTTGGTTTCCTCTTCAGCAAAATGGGAATCTTTGATTAGATGGCCCACAAAGCCCCTCATGGCTTAAAATTTTGTTCGACTCACTATACATTAGATGTATAAGTAATCATAAGGAGATTCTCTTGGTATTTTTAGTAATAAAAGCCATTGAATAGAGTCAAAAGCAAACCTGGTTTATGTCAAATTCCTAGTATATGGTGTTTTATGAGGCCCTCATTCACTTTTGAAATATCCTCTTCATGCTACTCTATCTTTATTCAAAAGCTGATTTGGTAGAAAGAAATTCATAGTGGAGAATATAATTTTTATCCCATATCCAAAGACTCAATGAAAGAGATGCCCTTTATATCACAGTTCCCTACTGATAATAAACAAAATTTAGTCTCCAGGAAATAAACCAGGAACCTTTTTGAATAATTTCTTCTACTTGTTCATTTTTGATTATTGAAATCTTTGTTGGCTGGTCTGGGATTCTGATTCTTACCATGCAATGTCTTCTGAAGGGAAAGGGTGCTCCATTCTACTGTCCCCTTTTCGTCTTATCACTGTAAACATCCAAATGTGGCAACCCAATTTTTAGACATGGCAGATTTCCGCAATTAAATCAATAAATATTGTATGATACGCCCAAAGGTATGTTTTTTAAGAAGGCTTTGAAGGGGAAAATAATTTCTGAAAGGCCATTTGCTAGCATCTAGGAAAGAGGCTCTGTATGCTAACTTCCTAACATATTACAAAAGGACCATTATGACTCTGCATCCTGCAATAGATAATGTGGATGAAATCTAATGTGTCTATTTCCTAACATTTAGGAATGCCTTTACTAGTGAAAAGGAAAAGTACTATAGGAGGAAGAACAAAACCAGGCCAGCTGCTTTCTAGCACAATTCATCTTTGAGCAAAGAGCAATCTAAGGCAGGTTCAGAATGTAAGTAGTGGTTTTTCCCCCTCCGTAAACATACCCCCTACAAGCTTCCATACACCTTGTTAAATTAAACAATTTCACAAATGCCAATAAACACATGGATTAAGCAGGACAGGTGGAAAACCAGAGCAGGGCATTCTTCCAATTGAACTAGAAATATTTTAGGACATGTGAGTGACCTAGATTTCTATCCACAATCTCACTAGATACATTCTCACTTTGACTTGACACTAATGGCTTCCCTTTAATAAGATCCATTAGTTTACCTGGCAGAATACTTGCTCAAGCAAGAGAAACACCCTTTATTTTCTACCTGCATCTCAATTTTACCTCTAACTTTATTATGGCTGAATTTAGATTTATAATGAACTCATGAAAGACCACATCATGTAGCAAATAAAAGACCAGTCCTGGAGACATTGAGCTCTGTATTCAAAGTCCTTCCTCTGACACACAGTGACTAAGTGAGCAGGAGCAAATCATTTAAAATCACAGAAGTTACAGATGAATTATAGACCTTTATCTGTGGAGGCAAGGTCTGTACCAGGGAGTTTCCTGAACTGATGAAGTCATTGATCTAGAACAAAAAATCAATCAATACACTCATACCAAAGCTGACCTTATCATCTGCAGCCCCAACAGGCTTTGACTTGACCCAGTCTCTCCATGGGGTCAAGGGTGAGGGAAAAGGTTGCCATGTCTGTGTCTGTCAGTAAAGACTCAGTCCTTAACCTAGCTTCTTCCCTTAAGTCTGAGAATCAAGTAACTTGCCATCTACCACCTGACTCCCTGAGACTACAAGCAGTCTCACTTTACTTTGATCCTTAAGAATACTCAGCAATTTTGGCCAAATTTCTGTCATTCTCTCACCAAACTAACCCCTTCCTTGGCTTTGTGAAATTCTACTTTGAGGTAGCTATTATCCACAAAATCATCATTAATCAAGTCATAACTGTAATAAAAATAAGGGAAACGCCAAAGGAAAGGAAATTCTATACATTCAGATATTCAGATTTCTACCATTTATAAACCTACCTACAGATTATCTATTGATATACTTTCTCCTCACAACTCAGCTTTAGGAGTCTTGTTTAAATGAGAAAAAAACTGAATTACCTGTCTAAATTTTGAGGGTCATCATCATTATTATTATTTATAAGCATGCTTCAAATGTTAACTTTGAGATTAGTCCTTTAAAGAATCTAATCATCTTGAAATCACTATCATTTCCTCAAAGACTAAGCCTTCAAATCTGCTTTATCAAGGTTCACTTTCAAAGAAAACACTGGGTATGAAATAATTTAAGCAACAATAGCAACAATAATAATCATCTAGCATTTATCTAGCACTTTGCAGTTTTACAAAGCATTTTACAAATATTACATCATTTTATCTTTACAACAACTTTGGGAAGTTGGTCCTATTATTATCTCCATTTTAAAAGCGAGGAAACAAGTAGCAACTTACCCATGATCATAAAATATGAAAGTGTTTGAAGTTGGATTTGAATTTAGGAATTCCTGATTCCAGTCACAATACTTGCTTTCTCAGATGAGTATATTTGGACATAATTTCCTTATACTGATTTTGGTAATTTAAAACTCAGGTAAAGTATTCTTAAATAATGGGTTTTTGAACTTAAAAACAAAAAACGCTTGAGTCCCTGTGACCTCTACATTTGTCAGTAATCTTCACCCCAACTCTCTCAATAATAACAGTATTTATATATCAGGCAGCAAGGTGGCATGGTGTATTAAACATCATTCCATTAAGTCAGGAAGACCTGAGCTCAAATATGGTCTTAGATACTTATTAGCTATGAGTCACTGTGCAAGTCACTTAATTCTTTTTGTCTCATCCTCACCTATAAAATGATCTGAAGGAGGAAATGCCAAACCACTCCAGTATTTTTGCACAGAAAAGCCCAAATGTGATAATGGAGAGTCAGACACAATTAAAATGATTGAACATTTTTATAGTATTATAAGGCTTGCAAAGTAATTTACAAATTTTATTTTACTTTTCCCTCACAACAATACACAGCTATTATGTATTTGAGACTGGATTTGAGCTCAGATTTTCCTGAAACCAGCTCCAGGTTGAATCCATTGTCTCACATAGACATATGTTGTCTTTTACTATTAGCTGAGGAAACATTGTCACATAGAACTTGGAGTCAGAAGATCTCAAATGAATTAAAGTCTTCCTTTTCCACTTATTAATTATATAACCTGGAGTAACCTTTATGCCCATCGATTTTCTTATCTACAAAATATGTGTAATCTTACTTCTACTAACTACCTTATAAGGTGATTAAGGAGGTGACAAGGATTAAAGGAGATCCTACACACATGGGTCTAGAGCCCAGTGACTTCAAAAGTCACTTAAAACACCCTCTTACTTTGCAGAAAAGGAAACCAAGGTACATAGAAGTTCAGTGCAGTGCCCCAAATCAGAAGCTGGATATGAACCTAGATCTTTTGGCATCAGAGTTCTTCCTGTTGAACTAAGCTACCCCTTTAATAAGACATGTCAAAACATTCTGCAATTACAAAGTGTTATACAAATATAAGATATCATTAACGCAACAGTCCTGTTGTGAAATTGGCAGTAGTAGTGAGTAAAGCAAAATTTTGTTGCCCAAACTCTGAAGGGATAGTTTGTAGTCACGCATTTGAAGGATGATATTTGGATATGGAATTAATGGCTTTCTCAATAGTTTCAAAGCTAATTGTGCTTGTTTCTACAAAGACTAAGTCTCCAAACTGTTTTATCAAGGTGCACTTTCAAAGTAAACACTTGAATATGAAATAATTTAAGTTAACAACAACAACAATAATTTAGCATTGGTCAAACCAATGTTCATATTTTATCAAAATATTCTAATGTACAGTAATAAGGAAAAAGCAGTTTATTGAGAATGGATCTATTACTAAAGGTCATCTTTTAAAATATTTGAAGAAGATATAGGAAAAAAACAAAAAGTAAATAGAATCTAAAGTTCTCTTGTTAATAAATACATTCCTTGTTCTCAGGCCACAGATTTTTGTATTAACTAAGATTATTGTTTAGAGTAACTAAGTAGATAATTCCTCTGAAACCAGGAGAGACAATGAAAAAAAAAATTCCTGCTTGATAAAAGAGGAGGCGGCTTCCTTTAGTTGGTCTAAAGAATCTTTGGGTATATGGCCAACATTTTAGAAAGTGGGGAGGTGATTTACTTTCAGTCTGTCTTTGTAATGCCCCCTGTGATGTGCATCAGCTTTCCGTCTACCAGTGAAGAAACATCTGTGTAGCTAGTGTTCTTTTATAGAGGGAGTTAGTGCTGAACAAGTCTGTTTGAAACATATGTCCCTTTGAAAGTTTAATGTAGTCTTTTCCTCATTCTCCTTGTTGCTCTTTAGGAAACAGCCCACATACTTTCAGGGACGTCCATCTTACCTTGTACTAGGGGAGGAGGCAAGTACTGCATGTTCCCAAAGAAAAAAAATATACCCTCTTTGATCACTCGGCTCCCAGTGTCAGACTCTCTGCATGAAGAAGATGCTTATTTTAAAAGTTTGTACTCAGAAGAAAACAAAAATGCAGTTTGGAGGAGAGCCACCTGTTACAAACAGCTTTTATAATAACTCTCTTGGATTCTATCAGAGGTGACTCAATTAAAAATCATCTTGAAATGTCCTGTTATCCTTGTCCAATAAAACACTTTATTGTAAAGTCCTTTGTGTTCATAA
>NC_058131.1:521515633-521531436 GCF_016433145.1 Gracilinanus agilis | reverse complement strand
ATGTCATTGAAATAACATTTATAAAAAGCAAGAAGGTAACTTTACGTTGGTCCATTCCCAAACCCATCAATTTCCTTATGGATTTGACATCTACATCCTTGAAGATCAGAAAATTAAATTAAATTCATTCCATTATAGCTTTCTATTTTACATTTAACTATGATATTCTGAAAAACTTGAGGTGAATTAAAAGTCTAAAATATATCCAGATTCATGGGGACTCCCACATGTTTGAACTCACACATACTAGATGTCATTTATTGCAATTCTCTTTCTCTTAAACTCTTACCTTCTATGTTGGAATCAATACTGAGTATTGGTTCCAAGGCAGAAGAGTGGTAAGGCTAGGCAATAGGGGTTAGGTGACTTGCCCAGCATCATACAACTAGGAATTATCTGAGGCCAGATTTGAAGCAACTCCCTTATTTTACATATGAGGAAACTGAGTTCCAGGAAGGTTAAAAATCTTTTGCCCTACTTCATGCAGTCAAATTATAACCCAGGTCCTCTGACTGAAGTGTCAATATTTTTTCTACAGTACCACCAAAGAACTCAATGAGATGTGTGAAAATTGTCAATGACAAGAAAATATGGAAAGATACCTAAGAATTTGAAAAGGAAATGTTGTCCCTAGGAAAGATGTTGTTTTCTCACATTGCCACATCACTCATTTAGGAATAACCTTAAATTATTTTCACCAGAGCAATGAATTAGTGCAGAACTACACAAAGTCACCATGAACCTAACAAAGAATGAATTCCTTATAGAGCAATAGCATGAAAAGGGAAGGAAAACCTTTCCCTTGGATTGAAATGTTCCCTTTAAATCCATGCTATCCAGGTGAGTAACAAATACAAAAACTTCAATCAAACTGGTTATTTAACATCAAGCTCAGAAGATTTCAGGGGTATACAGAATATATGTAATATAAATTGCTTCTAGACACAAATGGTTCTTCTAGTACTTTTCATGAGTTTTGTAATATGTTAATGTTTCATTATTAGCTATTCTGTCATTAGCTAATCTGTATATTTAAAGTTACATTCATATAGAGTTTTGTAGAATGTAATAATTAAGGATAATATGTATATGCTATAGATATGTGATATATATAAAATTTCTGATTTTTAATGAAAAATGCAAGTTGTGCCCTAGAAATGTGCACGATCCTGATTCAGCATAGCCATAACTAGAAATTCTGATACTTGGGGCATATTCAACTGGATTGAGTAAGGAGGATGACAGATTAAACTGTCTCATACTAAGCTACCTGTAAAAGGAGATGAGGGCCAATATGGCAGGTAAAAGAATAGAAGAAGAAAGGAAAGAAGAAGCAAGATATTGGCATTCTGGAGTAAAGTCCTATTCCTTTTGCCTTTGTTTCAGTTCTATGATTCAGGCAAGATTGTGAGGAAAATGATTCTAATTCCCTCAATAGACTGAGTTCTTTAAAAAACCAACCTTGTTATTTTTTGGTTATTTTTTTTTGTTTGGATTATTAGTTTGTTTATATATTATTTATAATTTATAATATAATATAATACATTATATTATATGTAATATAATATATAACATATAAATAATTTATGTAATATAGTTATTGTTTGGATGATTAGTTGCTTGTTTGGTTTTTGTTGTTGTTGTCATTTTGCCTTTCTTTATATCTCCAGCCATTATGAGGTTGGCTGTAGTCATTCAGTAAATGCTTTCTGACTGACTTTCATCAAAAGAAGGCATTTCCTTAAAAGCCATGTCTAAATTAACCACAGTTTCTAAGGTGAGTCTATTATATTAAGTATTCAGCATCTCTTCCCTTTCACCTCATAGTGAAGACTATAGTTATCTTTACCACCAAACTCAAAGGTGTATATCATTCAACTGATCAACGGATACTTATTTCTAATGCCCAAACCTTGAGGCACTCGGGATCTTGTCTTCAAGGTGTTTGCAATTTAGTTGGTGAGAAAAGACAACTATAGATAAAAAGCCTGATAAATGTCTATTGATTATTATAAGTAATCAGTTTTCTAGATATTCAGAGGGAAAGATCACAACTGTCTCAGGTCATCAGATGAGCTTTTACCCACCAAGAGAGGTTTCCCTCAGACTTCGAAGACTGGTAGGTAGTGAGACACTCAACTATTATTAATCAACAACAATTAAAATAAGATTTGCTATGGATCTTTCCCCAAAGCAGGCATAGCAATAAATCTAAGGTTTATGGATTTCAAAAAAGCAGAACTCCTCTCTTCTCCTTTTAGCTGAAAGTAGCCCCAGCTAATTGCACCAGATGAAAAAATGGACATAACAATGTTTGTGTTTGCCATGTCACTGAGAGACTGTGACAAGCTTAACATTCTCTTAAAGTACTCCACAGATAGTAAAATGCTAAACAATGATGATAACTCTTCATCCAATCCTTCACAAATTCATTAAGCTCTATGAAGGAGTATCTCTCGTGGAAAAACCAACACTCTTTCAATTACCTTTCTGGAGATCTCTGCTTTTTTGCCATTCTTTTACTGCACTGCTCTTGCTATTATTAGATAGTAGATACAATTTGTGGGCTAAAAATTGCAAAAAGCCTAATTGTTGTTGTTATTGTGCAGCCTGTGAAATTTGCTAATTATTTTTGCTGTCGGCTACTTTGACACATCTAATATTGATAGATGGGAGTGTTATTTTTCTCCCATTGCCTTTATGTGCATTTTAAATACCAATGTGACTTCTGAGTCTACTTTAAGTGTCTAGATAATGATAAAAGACAATTTGCATGGCAGGTGCATTTATCCAGCTGATCTCTTGACCCAAGATTCTGATGGTGTTTGTTTAGAACTTTGGGGCATAAATATTGGCCTCAGAATCTCCATACTTTTCAGTATGCTGGCTGATGCCATTCCCTTTGGCCTTGAGAAAAGAATAGCAGTTTAAAATAATCTCACAGGGTGAGCATGGAGGGAAAAAAATGCAATAAATTCAGAGCAAGGTACTGCCAGAATAATTCAATAAACTTTGGAATCAGTAAAAAGAAGCAAAATGAATTTCAAACACTGTTAACACCCAATGAAAATGTAAGAGCTTAAGTTTTGCTAAACAGGACAGGGCAGCTTATATGAATCCAATTCAAAATTTTGTATTTATAACATAAGATCTTTGCTTTGCTTGTTACACTGTATTTTGCTAAGTACTATATTTTACTTGAGTTCTGAAGATTGTAAACAATGATATTTAAGTAACCATGTTTGAGAAGGGGGGAAAAGAGAGGCAAAATGTACATTCTATCTATGTATCTATGCATCTATTTATCTATCTGTATATACATACACATGTATGTGTATGTATGTATATATATATTTATAATGCCCCTTTGGTAAAACTGTTTTTAAATTCTAATAGAATTTCAAGGTTATTATCTATTTCAGATCAACAGTGGGGGTCAGAGTTCATAGCAGCCAGAATTTACAAACCTCCAATGGGTTTTGATTGACAGCAATCAGCATCTTTTCAGCATCACTGAGGGAACAAAGTACAGGTCAAGACAGCGGGCGATTTCATCTGTCATTTTTAATTATCTAAATGATATTCACAGACAAAACCTTTCCCATCCATCAGGGCATCACATTACCATAGACAATGTTTGTTTAAAGAAGGGGCCATAAAATCAAACAATTATGAATGCAGACAAGACTTGCTATTGACTGCATAAATAATCAAGTGAGATTTCCAAAACTCTCTGCTAATGAATTGGTAGATTGCTGGCAGGAAGTAGCAAGTAATAATACAGACAACGGTCTAATGCTCTTATTGACTTTAACTAAAGCTTGGCTACAGTTAGCAAAGCCCCCCAAATGACGTCAAGTGAGGTTTCCATAGGAGCAGTATTGATAGCAGTACACAGCTAAAATACAAGTAGTTAACTCCTGACCTTATGGTAGGACCAGAGATCCCCTGGGGGAGCTGAAATGCTAGCAGTACAATACATCATGAACTGAGCCAACAGCCACAGGGCTCCTGACAGTATTACCACACAGACCAGGGTCCTTTCTTTTGCCATTTATAACAGTGTAATCTGCAATAATTCAGCAGCAGCTCTGCAAATTAACTCTATTTCAGTGTGTTACGTGAGTAAATAAACCTCTTTTCCTCTTTTCTGGGAAACAGTAACTGAAAAGCATACCCAAGAACAGATGTAAAGGGTGCAGCCTTGCTGAAGTCAAGAGAACTCATCAGTGGAGAGGATAGATGGGGCATTAGAGTCTAAGTGTGGATCCCAATGGAAGACGTGTGGAGCAACATGGCTAAATGTTTGCAGAGATGCTAGCCACCTTTGAGGATTCGTAGGTTAAGGGGCAGCTAAGTGGCTCGGTGGATAAAAAATTATGTCTGTAGTTGGAGGAACCTCAGTTCAAATCTGGCTTCAGACACTTCCTACCTGTGTTACCCTGAGCAAGTCATTTAACCCCAATTGCCTACCATTCTTCTGGAATGGATTCTGAGTATCAATTCTAAGACAGAAAATAAAGGTTATAAAATAATAAAGGATCTTTAATAATAAAAGATTAGTAGATTAATACATCTCTATTCAAACAAATGTTTGGTTTAATAATCTGTGTCAGAAATAAAAAAGGAAGTAAAAAAACACATTCTTTGCCAAGAGGCACTATCTTGATTTAGTTAGAGTTCCTAGTGAAGTCATCAGTGTAATATGCCAAATGTTAAGTCCTATGTTTCTTTACAGCCACAGTTTACTAATTTTCTAATTGTTGATGGAGGTAAACAATCATATTCCATTTTATAACCTTCATTCATACATTCATATAACATTTATTAAGTACCAGATGTATGTAAATCTCTCCATTAGGGAGACATGGAGTTCACAGGCTAATAGGGGAATAAAACAAAAATATAGATGACTCTAATACATAGTGTTAAATTGGGTCAGATTTGCTATGGTGGAAAAGGAGTCTCGTACTAGATAAGTAGTCTAGATATGCGCCAAACAGTGGGGAAACGTACTAGCTAAAAGACTTTCTAAAAGTAATCATTTAAAGTTGTGCAATAATCCATTAGGTAAAGAAAGGCATTTGAAGATGGGAAAGTAGGCAGAGGGACAATGCGGTCTAGTAGACTGACAATTAAATTCAGTCAAAAAGGCTTGTTTCAAATCTCCCTCTGATGACTACTTATAGAGTGACATCCCATCACCCAGTCACTTAACCTCTGTGAGCCTCAGTTTACTCATCTGTAAAATAAGAAGGTTAGGCTTAATGACTTCTAAGCTTCCTTCTGCCTCTAAATATATTGAGAATAGTAATGTCACATAAGAATGGAAAAGTAGGATGTTGTCAGTTAAGGGTCTCTACTGCCAAATGTAAAGGTTTAAATTTTAATTAGGTGGGACAGCTAGGTAGCTCAGTGGATAGGGAGCCAGGCCTAAAGTCTGGAGATCTTGGGTTCAAGTCTGGCCTAAGATACTTCCTAGTTGTATGACTCTGGGCAAGTCACTTTCCACATTGCCTAGCCCTTACCATTCTTCTGCCTTGGAACTGGCACCTGGTAACAACTTAAGACAGAGGGGAAGAGTTAAAAAAAATTAACTGGTGGACACTAGGGAGTTATTTACATTTTCTGAGCAAAGATGAGGGATGACAACATAATGTATATTGCTTAGTAGAAATTGAATGAAAAAGCAATATTACTTGGGATAATAAAGTTTAACTTGAAAAAATGTTTATTTGATAGTCAAGTTACTAATTAATATAACAAAAGGTAAAAATTGTACATCCAAATACATATTACTTCCCAATGAGCATTATCTGCTGTAGATACTATGCCTAGGATGACCAAAGCTTCAAAGGTCAAACAAAGGAGAATAAAAGAGAAGAGGTAATAGATGGGCAGGAGAGAAATGAGGATGAAAAGAGGGGGAAAGGTATAAAAAAGAAAATTCTTCTTCATTCCAAAAGGCAAATTACAAATAATGAACAAAAATAAAATCCATTTCTATATATTTTGCAAAAGAGACAATTTTTTTCCTCTTTTGATCATGAAGAAGTACTCAGAAGTGTTATTTCTTTTTAAATCATTACTTATAATGCTTACCTTAGATTGATAAATTCCTAGTTGAACATACCACATTCCAACTTTTCCTGCAAAGTTATTAATGCTTTTTTTCTCAGAAGTTACAGAGTTCTCTGTTTTGCATTCATTTAATGAATGTATATCCAAGCCCAGAGACAAGTTTAAAATGAGAAGAAATGAGGTTCTTTTTTTCCACCTAAAACTTACATCTTGCTGCAAACCCTATAAAGAACCTCCTATAGCTAGAGGCAGAAGCCATTTCTTCCTTTTTAATCTATCTTTTCCATTATAAATCATCTGATCTGAATTAAAATAGTCCATTAGTACAAGATGGTTGAAGCCTATACAAAGTGCAAAAGAGCAAATACCCAGATGGTACAAACTCAAGATCTTTTTTAAAAGGTCTGCAGTTTATAGTCTCCGACCAGGTGCCTTCTTGAAATTGACAGTCAAACCTTGCCTAGAAATCAAATTACAGAAATGGGTCAGTTTTTGAGTGAGTTGTTATTGGAAAATATCTTCTTTCAATCCAAGAAACTTTTTTATTAGTAAAAATCATTCTATTTGTTTAAAATGTAATTAGTAATTTTAAAGAATGTTACATTTAGGATATATATATATATATAGTCTTGAATATAATGAATATGAAAATTCATTATTATATTCAAAAGTTTCACTCAAGGACTTTGGTAACCCTTAATTTCCTCAAAGGTAGAGATACCTCCATATTTACTAAAAATGTATATACATATATATATATATATACATACACAAGATAAATATACATACACACATTATTCTTAGGACTGATTAGAAAGTTTTTACCAATGGCCTCATTTTACGAAATATTTTCTTTTCTATTTTTGGCCACAATATTTCAACTTACTATCTTTCTAGCTCTGCACAAATGTCATATTTCTCTTTTCTATCCTTGCTTTCACCTTCCCACCTTGAATATAAAGCAGAAGAGATTTCTGAATGGAACACAAAATTTAAAATGAATTTCTGAATGGAATATGGCATTCAGAGTCTAAGTAATGAATGAAGACATAGATTTAAAAAATGCTTTTAATCCCTCCACATGGGCCATGGATTTACTCAGTTATACAGAGGGCTCAAACTAAAGGGGTCAGAATCAGAGGAAACACGGTTCATTGTACTCTTCAGAGTGAGTTGCAGGGGTTAAGGAACTGGTAAAGTTTTCATGATTAAGGTTGGATTGGAGAAAAACAAAATGACCACAGAAATAGCCTCATTATTAACTTCATGGATTGAAGAAACATAGTCACGAGTCATAGTCAAAAGGAATGCTACTGTCCTGAACTAGGAAAATAGATGAAATGTGCTATTTAGAGTTCCAGATTGTCATCAATTTCTAAAAAAGGAATGATGCACAAATAAAGCTATTTTGAATTTATTTTTCAAAATGGGACAAAATGATAATATTTTAAAACAAGATAATCTCTGAGCAGGACAGACAGACACTAGTTATTTAGTCTTGAAGTGGTTTATTAGAAAGGTAGATATTCCCAAATAGAACCAATAGTGAACTGGTTTTATTTTCCGCCTTGTAGATATGGATAAAGAGTTGGCTTCCAAGACAAGAAGATTTGGTGTCAAGTCCTATTTCTGACACATATTGGCTGTTGACCCTGGGAAACCTAATTAACCTCTGTGTGCCTCAACAAAAAATGGGGATAATGATAGTGTCTATCCTCTTTGTAAAGCCCTTAGCACAATGTTCACACACAGTGGGTGCTATGTAAATGCTTATTCCTTTCTTGCCCTCACCATTAGAAGATGATAGTGATATGATATTCCAGAGACTAGGGATCCTGGGACAAATATTAAAGGAATTAAACAATCCCTTAAAAGGCTCCAAAAAGTAACAACTAGACTTTTAAGCTTGCCCTCTTTTTTGTTGTTGTTGGAGCAACCCTAGCTGAATCAAATATGTAGTTTAATAGCTGGATGAGGTGTTTTTGGATAAAATCCAGCATCTTAATTATTGTTGAAAGAAATATTGCCGGTAGAAATATTGACTACTAAATTATTCTGATGCAAGAATATTTTTGTTCCTCCAAAGCACCCCATTCCACTCCCAAAACAGGACCCCCACTCACAGATTGGGACGTTATTCTCTAGATCCCACTTTCTTATCACATTGACTTTTAGACAATCCCATAGGTGGGAGAGGTAGCATTCTTTTTATTTTGTTGCTACTAAGTGTCCTTCCATGTGGCAAAGGACAGAGTGGTATAGGTATTAAAAATCCTGAGAGGAAGCACATTCCTGACAGCTGCACAATACAATCAGTATAATAAAAATGACATTTCAAGTAGTGTAACAATTCTCAACCTCCATTACTTGGCAGTCATCAACATCCTTAGCAGAATAGAATGCCACCCTCCCTCCAACTCAGCCCTAACCTTGGCCCAACCCTACCTATCTCACCATACACCTATACAACTTGAATATTTTTTGTATTTCTCTTTCTTAATGAGAATGAGAATGACATCAGCTGGGGAATAGAATTCCTCCCATGAAATGACATTAGGCTGACAGATGACCATGCGACATATTTCAAACAGTACAACATGGCACCATTCACATGTCTACTGGGAAGAGTAGCATTTGTGACAGTGTGTAATGTTAAGACAAATAATAATAGTAATAACTAAAACCAATTAATTAATAAATAATAATTAATAAAATGATTGATTAATAATTAATTAAAAAGGATAAAGAATAAAAGAACTGGAAAATATAAAAGAAGCAGAGTAGTGGAAAGTCAGGAGTTAGTCAGTCTCCAAGTCCCACCTCTGACACATAATTGGCTGTAGGGCACTGGTCAAGTCACAGATCCCCAAGAACCTCTCTAGGTGACATAAGCTTGGAACCCCTAAAATGGAGATGGTTGATCACATGAGTTGGGGGTTCTGAGCTCATAGTGAGATGAAAGTTCAGGGGTTTCCACACTAAGACAGACTTGTCTTAGTGGAGGACCACTAAGGCCCTAAAGAGGGTCAAACCATCCTAGGTCAGAAAAATGAAGCAAGTTAAAGCTTCTGAACCAATCAGCATTGGGATTAGGCCATGAATGCATGGCTTCCTGCACATGCACAGTTATATGAAACCCTACATTTTATTCAGTATACAGTTTAATACCACAGAAAGAGTACTAGATGGGGATTTCAATGACCTGGATTCAAGTCCTGCCTTTATCATTTACTCCCTTTCTGGTCTTTAATTTATTCATCCCCAAAATAAAAGAATTAAATAGTGCTGATGGTGTCTTCTAGTACAAAAAAAATTCTTACGGCATTCATATCCAGGGGGTGTTTTGGAAGCTGGGGTGATCAACTGTGTTTTTTAAAGAAAAGGAAAAATGAGGTTCATACTTAAGATTCAAATTTTAAATAATATAGAATATATATTGTAATAAATAATAAGTACAATTTTAAAATAATTTTAAAATTTTGTCATCAGATTGTTTTCTTGACCTCTTTTGTTTTGCTTGGCCTTAAGAATCATCATAGCCATCATAGAAAGAAGAGTACATTTATTTAATAAATTAAGAATCGTAAAGATCCATGAGTTAGAGAAAGAGTACTGGGTATATGGTTTAGATAGAATTTAGAAGGCAAGGGAATGGAATAGAGGAACATGATTTTTACAATTTTACTACTCTCCAAAGTCCTCAAAAAGCTCAAATGATAAAATATACCATAAGGAAAAGTCTCTCTCTCTCAGGCCCTTTTTCTATAATACTCACTTCATAACACATCAATTATTTGCTTTAATAAGGGGCCGTTTATTTTCTCTGTTGCATCTCATGACAAGTTCTGCTGTCCATGATGAACCTGGTTTACAACATGCCTTTAAGAGAAGTGTTATTGTCATTATTAACAACACTTTAAAGGGAAAGTACATAATTGCCAAACTACAACAAAATCCCCATGGTGGAAGCACATTATGGCCACATTAGTTCCAAATGACTAACATTTTTATAGTACAGTCTAGATGAATTAATAATGATTACCTACTTGTTTTAAAGGGTTATCATTTTTTATTTATCTAGCTACCAAGTTGGGGTGAGTGAGCATTATACTTCTTAAACACCACCAAGATTTGTGCCTTTAAGGACCATAAATCCATACAGGTTACGCCACAGCTTCCTTCTTGGGACACCATTTCTCCAAAGAGTTCTGCATATAGAGCATTGTGTTAATTGCTAAGGGACAAAGTTTAGATAAGATGTAGGGACCTTTTCCTGGGGATGTTTTTAGGAATCAGACATAAAAACCAAAACGATAATGTCCTGTATTTGATGATCAGAGCATTAGAGAGGCATAAAACAAACAACTGAGGATTTTGGAGCAGTGACATAAAAAAATGATCAGCTAAGAAACAAAATTTGTATAATTTTGGTGTCAGGATGATTGGACTATTGAGACAGAGGGGAATAAGTAGATATGGAGCAAGTAATTAAAACTATGGGGAAAATAGAACTCACTAGAATACAAGTATCAATCTCAGTTCTGTATTTTAGAAGGTGGTGGGTTCTAATGTTTACCTTAAACAGCATTTTTGAAAATACATGATGTAATAGGCACTTTAATGAATCTGCCAAATCCATGATCTACTCTGCCTCAAACAAAGCTAAATGATGAAACAGAAACAGGATTATTAACAAGCTCTTTGTAAAAGTGAGTTATGAAAGCTTGGTCCTAAGAAATAGGTGCTGAATCACTTGTCACTCTCAGGATAGAGATGAGAGACTATGGGAAGTTAATATTGCCTATGAAATCAGGAATGGCCAATTTTGTTTAATGTTTTTTTGGTCATAAATGAGAGTTTAAAGGGAGGAAAATATAAAAGTGGGAATGGTATAATCAGGATTTGGGGCAGCTAGATGGCACAGTGAATAGAGCAATGAGCCTTGAGTCAAAAAGACCTGAAGTCAAATTGAAGAGATTTGACAACTTATTCAAACACTTACTCCTGTGTGACCATAGGCAAGTCACTATTTTGCTCTACTTGCCTTAGTTTCCTCATCTTTAAAATGAGCTGGAGAAAATAATACATACCACTCCAATATCTTTGCCAAAAAAATCCCAAATGGGATCATTAAGAGTCAGACATGACTGAACGCGAAATCTTTCTACCTATTCTCCTTCTTTCTCGTCTCAGGAAAAGTGTCCATGGACTTCTTCCTAAACCCTACCTTATCAGAAAGTTCAGTCTGGATGAGTCCTTCATCAATGAGTTTATTTCTTTCTCTTCTTAGTGAAGGGCAGCTAGGTGGCTCAGTGAATAAAGTACCACACCTGGAGTTACAAAGAGTCATCTTCATGAATTCCAATCTGGTCACACTCTTACTTAGCTATATGACTCTGCATAAGTCTCTTAACCCACCCTGTCTGCTTTGGTTTCCTTGTCTATAAAATAAGTCAGAGGAGGCGATGGCAAACCACCCCTGTATCTTTGCCAGGAAAACCCCAAACAGGCTCAGGAAGAATTGAAAATTGATTGAGCGACAAATTATCAGGAACTGAGTATAGGATATGAATGTAACAACAGCAACAAAAAAATCTCCAAAAGGCAGGAAACCTAAAATTAATAAGAATGGATTACAGAGGAAAAGGCAAAAGATGGTCCCATTCAGAGAAAATTTTGGTGGGTTTTTTCTTTTTACTCATGATACTATTCTGTAAACAGTAGACATTTTTAATAATAACGTGTTGTATTTTATCTAAGAGAATCATTTTTTGCCCCTAGAATAAAATACAAACCATGCCAGTTGGCATGTAAAGTCAGAAGAAAGCTGGCTCCAGTCTACATTTCCATGTTCATTGTACATTACTCCTCTTTGTATAATCTATGTTCCAGCCAACCTGGCTTCCCTTGTTATTCCAAGAATCTGACCTATCATGCCCCACCGCTGGGACTTTGCCTAGGTTGTCCATATATATGCCTAATTACAGTTCCTCCCCACCTCCACTTCTTATTCTGAGCTTTCTCAAAGACTCAGCCCATAAGCCATTTCCAATTGGAAGTCTTTTCTGATTCTTTTAGTGGCCGAGGTCTAGCTCCTCTGGAGTTACCATGCATATACTCGTTTATTTACATGTTATATCTCCTGCCCTAATGCCCTCACTTCCATAACACTTCTCTCTCCTACCCATACCTTGAGGACAACAGAGCCAGAGCATCCACCTTCAAACCCCAGCTCTTCCACTTAATATTTGAGTGGTTTTAGGTCAAAGACCTCATACTCTATGTCTCTCCCTTTCCTTATCTTTAGAAGAAAATGACTGGATGATACGATGGATTTCTAAGATCGCTTCCGGTGCTCAATTTGTGATTCTTGATTTTTTCCTATATATTTTTTAAATTGTGGTTTTGCTTCCATCTCTAGTGGCTTGGTTGTTTGCTTTTAACTGGATCTTGGATTTCTCTGATATAGGAAATTTTTTTAAACCCTTACCTTCTGTCTTGGAGCCAATACTGTGTATTGGCTCCAAGGCAGAAGAGTGGTAAGGGTAGGCAATGGGGGTCAAGTGACTTGCCCAGGATCACACAGCTGGGAAGTGTCTGAGGCCAGATTTGAACCTAAGACCTCGTATCTCTAGGCCTGGCTCTCAATCCACTGAGCTATCCAGCTGGCCCCTGATGTAGAAAATTTTAAGTGAGAAAACTCTTTCTACCAATGCAATTCAGCATCTGCTCTGCCACTTTCAGCATCAGTGAGTTACCTCAAAACATCCAAAATGTAAAGTGACTTGCCCAGGGTAACAAAGTTAGTACTCGAAAGACACGGGATTTAGGTTTCTTTGACTCCGGAAGTAGAATTCCTTCCATTCTACCAGTAGCATGAGGAAGCTACATAGAGTTGTCACTGCTGCATCTATGGTCAGAAATAAATGAGTTCGAATATGTCCTTGGACACTTTCTAGCTGTGTGACACCATGCAAGTCACTTAACCTCTTTCTGCCTCAGTTTCCTCAACTATAATATGGGGGTAATAACAAAATCCGCCACTAAGGGTAGTTGTGTGGGTTCCATTAATAATAGTTTTAAAGCACTTAGTAGGGTACCTGGCACAGAATAGGTGCTTAATAAATGTTTGTTTCCTTCCTTCTTCACATTCTGCCTCATGCTATCTGATTGGGCTTACAACACTTCTTGTTCTAAGGCCAGCTTTCTATCCATGACTCCATGTTGATTTCCATATAAATATACTCTTTACACTGACCCGATGCCTAAAAAATAAATACATTAATTGTAAAACTATGTAATGGGCAGAGTAAATAAACTGAGATTTAAAATACAACTCATGATCCCTAGTACCACATTTCTTTTGGTAAAAAATGTACATTGCCATAAATTTATCTTTCTGATACTGCTATAAAGTATGAGAATGGCTTATTTTGACCTAAAGCATTTTGTTTTTGTTTTTGTTTTTAAAACAACCCTGTGATTTAGGTGTAATTATTATTATCCCCATTTTACTGGTGAAGCAATTGAGGCTTCCAATGAGGGTTACATAGCTAATCACACAACAGTTTGACCTGGTGTCTGACCCCAGTTCTTCCCTTCCAAGGGTCTCTTGTATTATTCCACAGGAAATCTAACATTCATGAGACCAGCAACATAGCGATCAACCTAGGGGAACCTTGGCACTCAGGCACTTTACAATAATGAAGAGAAAAATGGATGGTATCGGTTGGATTACATTGAAAACATCTGTAGAAGGAACCTTATAGTTAGTTAGGCTATGCATAAAAATGACTTTAAAACTTGATTAGGCCTAAAAGAACATATCTCTCAGTGGGACAAAGGAAACTCCTGAACGGCTTCCAAGGAGCATGTGAGTATTTAACTACTTGATTCTCATTAATGTCAATCACAGTTATGCAGTTCAATCCCCCAAGCAGCCCTTTTCAAATATAGGTGTTATCTTGAAAAACCTGCAAACTTCCAGTAAAGCCTTTAACCCTTTCTCTTTCAGTTAAAAAATAAAATTAAAAGCTTCTAAAGCTGTGCCTAATAGTTAGTTCTTGAGGCAAGAAAAATAGTTGAAAATATTTAGCAAGTGACTATAACTGTAAGCAAATCACCATCCCTGCTGATATAAGATTCTCAAATTATCTTAGATCCAGTGCTGGACCTAGAGTCAGGAAGACTCCTCTTTCTGAGTTCAAATTTGGCCTCTGATATTTATTAAGTGTGACCCTGGGCAAGTCAATTAATACTGTTTACCTCAGTTTACTCATTTGTAAAATGAGCTGGAGAAGGAAATGGCAAACCACTCTAGGATCTTTGCCAAGAAAACCCCAAATGGGGTCACCTAGAGTTAGACACAACTGAAATGACTAAATAACAACAGATACTCCCTATTCTAAAATTTCCCTTTCATGACTCTCTTGCTTTCTTAAATTGTCCTATCATCCCTCTCTTTGACTACCTTGCCAAAGTTAAAAAGAGTAGTTTATGCTTCCTGAATTTGCTTTCTTACCACCTACTCATTCCTGCAAACTGGCTACAATTCCTGTTGTTCTACTGAATCTTTTTCACCCAGAAATGCTAATGACCTCATCACTAAATTCAAGGTCATTAAAAATTCTCATCTTCGTTGATCATTATTCATTGGTTGTCATAAGGAAACACTCTACCTTTATTGATAGTCTGCCCTCTTTTATATTACAGGATACTGCATTACACTGCCATTGGCTTCCTAATACTTCTCTATCATTTCCTCTGTCCCTTTTCTGGTTTCTTACACTCCTCCTATCCTCAATACTTGGGTGTCCTCCAAGGGTCTGCCCTTGGCTTCTCTCTTGATGATCTCATGCACTTTTATAGCTTTAGTTATATCATCTGTACAAAGAACTTCCAAATCTCTATAGGCACCTCTAATTTTGTCCACATTTCTACCTGATGGAGTTCTTGATGGCTCCTTGAACTAAATGTCCTCAACTGAGCTCCTGAGCTCCTCTTTCAACACCTCCTCCAATTTCTTCATTCTTCGATGGTACCACCATCTTACAAGATACTCAAGGTCAAAACTTTGGAGTAATCTTTCTTTGGAGCAACTAGACGGTGCAGTGGATAGAAATGCAAAGAATGGAGTCTGGAAGACTCTGCTTCCTGAGTTCAAATCTGTCCTCGGGGCAAGTCACTTAATCCTGTTTGCCCCAGTTTCCTCATCTGTAAAATGAGCCAGAGAAGGAAATTGCAAACCACTTCAGTATCTTTGCCAAGAAATCTCAAATGAGATCAAAGGAGTCAGACATGACCAAACAACTGAACGATAACAACAGTGAAGGATATTGATGTAGTTAGGAATATGTGAACTCAAATACAGTCTTTGGCACTTACCTATCTGTATGAACAAAGTCATGTAACTTCATTTAAGAATTAGTTTCCTCATCTGTAAAATGAGGATGATATTGTTACACAGTACCTATCTAACAGGGTAGTTGTGAGGCTCAAATGGGGTAGGATAGGTAAAGCCCTTTGCAAACTTTAAAGTTACAGAATAAGCTAGATGGTCCAGTGGATAGAATGCTGAGCCTGGAGTCAGTTAACATTCAGTTTAAATATGAATTCAGATATAAATTGTGTGGCTCTGGGCAGGTCACTTTCTTTCCTTCCTTCCTTTCTCCCTCCCCTTCCTTCCTCCCTTCCTCCCTCCCTCCCTCCCTCCCTTCCTTCCT
>NC_058131.1:521485478-521506710 GCF_016433145.1 Gracilinanus agilis | reverse complement strand
ACAGGGCGAGCTGTAGACATTACAATGGTGTGGTGAGAACATAAAAAAGAAATTAAAAAAAAGAAAATTGTCAGAATGCTAGATGAGTAATGTTAATTCTAAGAATGGACAGTAAAGTGATTTTGAAACTTAGAAATTTAAGTTTGACCAGAGCTTTAGGTTACTTCTTTTTTAAAAAAAAATTTAAATAACCATTTTTCTTTGAAAGAATAAACATTTGAGCTATCTTTAAAATGGTTACAGTGAATCAATTTTGTATAAAGTTATGATAGATAACTACAATGAATGCTCTTAGAATGAAATTGCATTGTCCTACCAAAATATTTATTCAAGTTAAAAACTAACAAAAGACATATTAAAAAAGCAAGGCATCACTGTTGATTTTAATACCAATTGTATTTTAAATATGGCTGGCAAGAAATATTTAAAAGGGGTATTGAAAAGCTCCTGACACTACTTTTCACTTGCTGTTATCAAACAGCATATCATTTTCATCCACTGATAGATTTTATATATATATAAAACATAGTTTGAAATTACCTTAGAGATTTCAATCTAGTACCTTCCAAATTAATATTTAGTTAAATTCTACTTTGGGGGAAGTATAGGAAAAGCCATGATTGACAAGCTGATTCTTCTCATACTAAGACTGACTTTAAAATTGCAACAAGTGATCTCATGATTACTGCAATAAACATTTTGCTTGAGAATATTATTACTAGAATTCTATTACTATTATGAAAATGCAGGGAAGTTACAAAAGACAGTCTCCAGAAGAAATTTCAGAAAATTTAAATAAAATTTAATGTACTGATCAATAAATTAAAAGTTTACTGGATAAACACTGCAAAACTTACAGCTTCATTATTTTCTTTTCCTGAAAACAGATGTACCTAGCAATATCAATACTTTCAAAGTACATTTCTTTTGTAAAAAGTGTGAAAAAGATGCTGGGAGAAAGCCTTATTATCTCCACACTATTTGTAGTATGATTATCGCTCCAGTAAAATTTGGAAAGAGTTTTGTTCCATTTTGGGTTTCATTTTTAATATCAGGCACATATACATACATACATATATATATATATATATATATATATATATATACTCTTCTACTCTTCTTTTTTTGCCTTTCAAATAAGTACATCAAATTGAAAAAAAATATTTATATCTATATATTTTTTCCAGAATAGGTTCTATTTTATCATTTGCCATTTATTTATTCTTGCCTAAGAAGATCGTGCAAAGTCATATCATATCTTTCCATATATCATATCATATCACATCACATCAAAATAAGCAAGTATACATCTGCAGCTTGCCTATTGAAATGTGGTACCATCTCTAAGCATCTGCCAGTACATTCTCAATAGCTGTTAGATATCACTTGAGAAAATAGGATAGGATCTTTAGTAGTTCTTTAAGCAAATGGAATTACTGTGGCATCTCTCCCTTTTTCCTTGTACCCATAGGTTTAAAATTTGTGGTAACATCTTATGGACCCTGTTGAATTCAACTGAAGAAAAAAAATCTCTCTTCCATTTTATTAAGGTACTAGGTTCTAGAAACCAAGAGAAACCATCTATTTTGGAACCTTGTGTTTCTGTAAACTCATTCTTTCCATTATCTTTTGAAAAAACTGGCTTTCCCCTTTCATAGTTCCTCATTAAAATTTTTTGAGTATTTTTTTAAGGTAATGACTTGGCTTTATTACAGATGTAAAGTATAATAATATGTAGAATTTATATTTTTAATACCTGGGTTTAAAAAGCATATTTTGAATTAATTCCTAGGTCTGTCAATTGTTCATCCAGTGAAACACAATTCAATAAAGCTTCAAATTTAGAAATTTCTTCCTAGACTTCAAAATGATTACACCGAGTTAATATTTAATATCATGCTCTTGACTTTTATGGAACTGTAGAGATAAGCAATATCCACTTGAACATTTCCCTCTCTTTTACACCACAATTAAAGATATTCTCCATTATGTCATGCACTCCTTATAAATAAAGATCTAAATGACAAATCCATCCTTTAATACTGTGCCAGGAAAAAAAAGTTTGTAACTATAGATGAACTTGTATGCTCATTTATCAGATAATGAGAACTATATGACCTGCTGTGTTTTCCTTTTTTTTGTCTTGGCTGCCAGAAAAATTCAGTATTCAACTGCAAATATAAGATCCAGCCATGTGCCTGGTAATATCTATCTGCTCCTTTTGACTCGTTTTTATTTTGTTTTTAATTCTTAATTGTCTTGTTTTAAATTGTTTTAATTTTGTAATCTTTCTCAAGCCCTTTTTGCTGTTAAGTAGCACATGAGTACAAAATAAACAAGTAGAATTTTTGAATTTAAATAGTTAAGATAGTATTGGGTTGGAAAAAAGTTATAATTGCAATCATTTCTTCATATATTAATCACTTTTAATAATGATACAGTTTCAACAAGAATTAGAACACATTTCACTGGGTAGAGGAATGATCCAGTTCAAATTATTTGTTTGTACTTTTACTGCTAAAGAAAAGAATATTTTAAATCTGATGTGATTCTCATTTGATATATTACATTAGATATCATGTTACTTTCTTTTCTTCTTTTTACAATCTACAAATAGCTCTGTTTCCATATTGCCAGTTATGTAGCCACTTTCTGCTTCCTATACTTCAAAAGAATCCAGATATAACATCAGAAGTATTTCTACATCTTGACTTGAGAGGCTATTTGGAAAATATAATAGCAAATCACCCAATAGCATTCTAATCACTTGGCATCCTGCTTTGTAGTTCTTGCATCAGGATAAATAGATTGATGGAAACCACAACTACCCTCATACATTTTCTCTTTGCTCTAAAAGAGTTTTATTTTTCTTTTAATTTTTAATGGGCTTGTGTCATATGGTAGTTAATTTCAGAAGTTATCTCAGATACATTTTTGTAGTATGTGGGACAATAATCCTAAATAAATAAATAGTATGCTTTAATTAAAAGAAGCAAAATAAATGACTAGTTTAGGAGAAATAGTGAATACAGAAACAGCAGTTGTAAAACAATTTTTTTTCATATCCTAGTCATTTACAATATGAATAAATTTCAATAGAGTGGCAAAGAGGATAGGAAAACATTTTTTGAGGATAAGGTTTCCTATCCTGTCGTGACAGTCAGGAAAGCTATAAGCATTTATTAAGTACCTACAATGTACCAAGCACTTCGTTAAGTAGTGGAGATGAAAAGAAAAGCCAAAAGAAGTTTCTACTCTTAATAAGACCACAGTCTTGAGTTGGGTGGGACAAGGGGGAACTACATGAAAATAACTATGTAGAACAAGAGATTAAAAAGGATAAACTGGGAGTAATTAACAGAAATTAGGTACTAAAAGTAAGGGGGATCCACTCTTTTAGTTTAGGCTAAGAACCCAAGTCAGCTTAGATAGGAAAGTTCTGGGTAAGATAAAGGTTATATCAGGGAAATCTAGGGATATCTTGGGGGAATCTTCTTTGGGTATGGATAGAGTGTTAGGTCTAGAGTCAGGAAGACTCAGTTCCTGAGTTCAAATCTGACTTGAGACGCTTACTAGCAATGTGACCAGGAGCAAGACATCAAACCATGTTTGTCTCAGTTTTCTCAACTGTAAAATGAGCTAGATGAGGAAAAGGCAAACCACTCTACTATCTCTGCTAAGAAAACCTCAAACGGGGTCATGAAGAGTTAGACACATCCGAAAATGACTCAACAACAACAACAAAACTTTACATATGGATTGATTCTTGGTTCAGCAGACAAGTAAGGAATACCAAATAGTTTAGTCACTTCTTGGATCATTTCAAAATGCACCAAACCACTTCAGAAACATGCTGATTTTCTGGGCACATCTGTAATATCCAAGCCATAATGATATCAGTGATATGACTATGAACTTCCAGAGGTCTTCTAGTCTTAATTTCCAAAGCCAAATCTTCAATACAACCACCTTGGGGCTTGAAGCTAACCTGTGACTAAATTAGAGGTAAAAGTACTATAGTCAGAATGGAAATTCATGGTCAAACTGTCAGTGACAAAAGATGTTAACAAATTGTCATCAGTTGATAGAAGGGCAACTAAGAGGTAGGAAGGGATTGAAAATCATCACATGAAGTTGTAAAGAGAGAATTATGATTATACTGTAAGAGAAGGCATTGGAGTTAGTTTAGGAGATAATAGGTGTCTAAGGATTTGATGGTCTATCTTGGGATTTAAGTCATTTTGCTTATCCTCTTATTAAGGAAATAAGAGCAATGGGTAGAAATTGTAGAGAAGCAAATTTAGGTTTGAGGGAAACAAAACCTTAGGGATATCTGAAAGTGTGATGGTTGGCCTCATGAGGTGGAGGGTTCCCAATTCCCAAGAGTCTACTGACAGATACTGATTGCTTATCAAACTCACTTAAAGAAGATGCCTTTCAGGTACAGGCTGAAACCAACTGCCCTGTGAAATCATATGATTTTATCTAGACAGTAGCTTGAGGATCATACAACCTAATCCTTTAATTTACAGATAAGATTTGAACTCAGAGAGAGGAGTCTTCCTGATCTCAAGGTGGGTGTTTCTAGCTGTCTACGTGGCACATAATATTCACTTGATAGCTGTTCAAGGACCAGCTGACTTAAAGATGGATATAACCTACATCATGAGAAGGGTATTAACTATTGGCCTTTCTTCAGGCAAGAATGAAGCAGGGTATAACCACTTATTTCCCAATGTGCCTGTTTCACACAATTACCCGGTCAAAACTCTTACTTCATCCACATTCTTTCTTATAGTACTTTGCAATGAACTGCGATGCACTTTTTACCATCAAGAGTCTTGTAATTTTGCAAATCAATGCTGGCAGGTTACATGCCAAAATGCAGAGGAATCTCTGTCACGTTTAGAGTATGTAGAAAGCCGTTCAAGGCAGTTCTCCAATCTCATCTTGACACGTTAAGGTGCCCTTTTAGTCATGACAGAAAATGAATATTGTGTCATTTTCTTGTTACAATCTGGATAATGAGGGAAAATATGTGAATTTCAATGTCTCATCAACATTATAATTTATAGTAGTGAACAGTGAACTCTTTCCACCTCGTGGATCTTCTGAATTTTGATTGGCTGCTCATTCCATCTTTTCTGTGTAAGCTGATGAGGCTTGCAGAGTATGAGGAGAGCAGCAAAAACAAACCAAATTACTCTCTAAAGGAAACTTTGATTTTGGAATCCCCTTAAAAAACTCTACATTTCCACCACTTTGATTATGGTTGCATATGAGTTTATTTAGCACAGGAAAACGACCGTATTATTTCAAGACTTTTTTTTTAAATGAAGTATTCCTTTGTGCTAGGGTTTTTTTTTAATTTTATAAGAATATATTTTTTTCTCTTTTTTTAAAAAACTAAACTGTTTTAATTTTTTGTTGCAAATTAATAATCTTTTGTCCATAAACTCCTTTAAAAATGAGAAGATATTTAGACTCCTTTAAATGATGGCGCTGATTTTTTCTTATATATTGTTCCTGATTTTATAGGAATCCTGAATTTCTCTGAAGCAGTTGCTTTAAGAAAGTTAAGATACCTTTCCATAGAGATTATAGTTCCTTTCTGAAACTAGCAGTGTCCTCTTTCTGCCCTCAGACTAGCATATATATTTCTAGAATGCACAATAGGGCTTTAAAAACTTGGAGTTTTCCCAGAGCTTATTTCATTTTGTGGTCACATATTCCAAAATGTCGGTCTTACTAGAAGACATGAGTGATGGCAGAAGAGAATTGTTACTGAAGTCTGAAAGTCTAAGCTCAAAATATATGTCTACCATGTGAATTTTGGCGATCTAGCTGGGCAGGTAGGTAGCACAATGAAAACAGAGTGCTGGACCTTGAGTCAAGAAGACACATGTTTCTGAGTTCAAATCTGGCCTTAGGTACTTATTAGGTGAGAGCCACTTAATCCTGTTTGCTTCAGTTTCCTCATCTGTAAAATGAGCTGGAAAAGGAAATGGCAAACTACTCCATTTCTTTGCCAAGGAAACCTCAAATGAGGTCACAAAAAGTAGGATAGGATATAACTGAACAATGTTTCTTCACCTCAATTTCACTTTTTTTTTTTTACAAAAAAAAATGTTGCTAATGTAATAGTCTTCTCTTTCTATCTTAAAAGGCTATCATATAAGAAAATAAGATGCGAAAATCCCCTAAAATCTTGAGAGAAAAGACAATGCTACTATTTAAAAGATGTTGAATGAATAACAAACTCTTGGTCCTGAAATACTCTAATTTTTTTTTAGATCAGACTTTTGATTCTATTGCTATAGGAATCCCCATGAAGAAACTTTTAAAATTCAAAATGGCACTTGTTCTGCATCTTATAACCTGAAGGAGTTGGAACACTGAGAGGTGGAAAAATGACTTGTCCAAGGTCACAATGCCAGTATATGTCAGAAGTGGCATTTGAACCCTTCTCTGGGGCCAGCTTTCTAGCCACTGGTTAAGTCAGAGCTGTCTCTCTTATAAAGTTAAACTCACATTTACTTAAACAATAGGACAAGATAGCAATGTCACATTTTTAAAAAATCCTTCTGTCTCAATATCAATTTTAAAGAAGAGCAGCAAGGGTGAGGCGACTGGAGTCAAGTGACTTGGCCAGGATAATACATCCAGGAAATATATGAAGTCATATTTGAACCTGGGTCTCCCCCATTCCAGGACTCTATCTGCTCTGCTACCTAGCTGCTTCTCACTGGTATTCTAAAATAATAATGAGGGACCTCTAATTTACCTAGGATCTGATGACCTTAAGATGTTGTTGCTTCTTGGTCTGATGCTTGAACTAACCAGACTACTTGGTGGCCTTTTCTTTATTCTGGCTGTGTGATGCCAGTTAACAGGATATCTAAGGCTTCCTTTTCCTTGTACACTCCTGGTATTATGAAATGTTCATTTCTGGATTGGCTTTCGTGAGTAAAGTTTTTCCTACATTCAGCTACTGAAATGCCTAATGGTACTGCAGATCAGTCAATTTTGAATGCCAGATTTTTATTAAAGTAAGAATTTAAGGCAATTCCTTGTTGTGATTTAATGGTTTGGCCCTCAACCTCTTGATGCCTCAGTTTTTCCATTTGAAAAATGAATGTTACAAGAAGACACATTGCCCTGGGATCATATGAAGATCAGTGAGATAATTCTTGGCAAGCTATGTTGAATTCACCGTTAAAAGCCACTAACTAAATATGAAGCATCAATTTAGATAGAAAGGACATGCTAGTGTTAGGATAGAATGTACATCATTAAAACCAAACAACTTTGTTGCATTTCATCATTACAGGTGAGGTAACCAAATGATTACTCATGTATTAGTTTGCTGAACTAGATAACGGACTTGTCAGGTCTCTCTTCTGAGTTGTAACTTAAAAGTTATGATTTATTCATACATATCTTTTAACATCAACATATTTTCGTTTAAACACAGGTCAGTGACTAATAGGAGTTGCACATTCAATTTGCACCATTAAAAGCACTTCCCCTAATGTTCAGTGCTCTGAACTTGGCACTGAAAAAAGCAGCATTCTTTGGAGGGATTTTCTGGGTGTTTTTCTTTTTTAACAAAAATACTGTAAACCTTACTTTCAATTGTTTTACAGCTCAATTGATAAGGTGTGTTCTCTTTTTTTGTTTAAGAAAATTTAAAAGCAACTAATTTAAATATGCAAAATTATCTTGAGTTGTTCATACGTGAACTTAAAAGCCGTGCAACACAGGAAAATTAAGTAATTATGCCTCCAAGTTATTTACTGCAATTAAGCTCATTTATCATATGCAAATTAGTGCAAACTGGTCTCATTAGTTACTAAATTACTCAATATGAGCTGAACAATGTAGCACTCCAGTTTGTAATGAAAAATCCCTGTAGAGGCAAGCAGTATCAATTAAGCTAATTTGCATATGCAAATATATTCACTAACTTTCTCTTTTTTCTATATTTAGTTCTATATTTTCTTATCATTCTGGATCATAGGGAAAATATAGGGTCATTTATCCTTTTCTTTTTCCTTAGATTTACATTAAAGAAATCATTTGAAATATCACTGTCATTTATTATTATCACTGAAGTCAAGCAGGAACCCAGTTTGCCAAGAGAACCAAGAACATTCAACATTTCTAGGGTTTCCTTTTTTTGTTTTGTTTTGTTTCATTTAACATTAGTGAAGTGTCAATAACAAAGATGATAGAATGAATTTCCAAATCTCTCATGCAACAGACATTAGACTTCTAAGTCTCAATAACTGTTGGAGACATTTTTCCCCTCACAAAACTTGAAAAATGTTGGTTGTGATGAATGCCAAGAAAATAATATTTGGTGTCCTCTCATTCCCTATGATCTGAAGTGCTTAAGATGTTATTGCTTCTTGGCCAGATGTTTAAACTGGCCAGGAGACTTGGTGGCCTTTTTCTTTTTTCCAGCTGTGATCAGAAGAGATGCTGATAACAGCAGATGTGCAACTTCCCTTTCCTCATTAAAACACAGCTATGAATTGCATTTTTTCTCCAAAAATCAGCCATTGGCTGGGTTTCAGAACTGAACCACAGAATCTTGACTGGAGATGACTGACAAATAATGTAGATGCTTTGTATCACAAGATGCTAATCAACTATTTGTGTGTGTGCCTGTGTATTTAACAATTCCCTTAAACATTTTTTGTAAACATTTCTGAATGTTAAGTTTATGTGGTTCCTACATATCCATCAATAATCCTGAATTTTCTATCTGGCATAGGAGCCAAGTAGTCAGAACTTCAGAATAAGTTCTTAACCAACCATTAAAATAATAGACGTTAAAAAGGATGTAAATTATGCATTGCCTGACAAGCAAATCTACTATGCATCTGGTATTATGCTTGGTACTTTATAAATATTATCTCATTGGATCCTGGGACCCTGGGAAGTAGTTAAATGACTTGCTCAAGGTCACAATGTTCAAAAATGTCTGAGGCAGGATTTGAACACAGGTCTTCCTGATTGCAAGCCCAGTGTTCTATCTTTGGTACTATCTAATTGGCTTTGCTAGTGTCATATAGAACCAATGCTTCTCAACTATTGATTTTCCTTGATAATACAGTTAAGTGGGGAAAGGGGAAGAGTTGGGGGAAGAGAGCAGTAGATGAGTAAAGAACATAAATCGCTTTCATAGGATAGAGAATGGAATACTGAGGCAAGGAAGACCTGGATTCAAATTCTATCCCTGCCATTTACCAGAATAGTAATAGCATCTTGTTCCCAGGGTTATTATAAGGATTAAAATGAGATAAAATTTGTGAAATGCTTTAAGCACACTATAAATGCTAGCCATTGTTATCTCACTCAAGCCCACAGTTTTTCCTAGAACATTTTATCACTATGGCTTAACATTAAGATTTAAGACTTTCTAGAATCTGGCTCCAACAACTTTTCAGATTTATTTCAGATTTATTGGGGGAGAGGGATGGTGTTGTTATTTTTTTTTTTTTTTGCTTTTTGTTTTTCTAGCTTAAATGAACTATGCTCTGTTCTCAGATCATGATGTGCTTTTCCCTGCCTAAATACATTGATATAAGCCATGTTCTGTGTCTGGAATATACTCCCACTACATTTGCCTATTACATTTTTTCTCAAATTGCAAGGTCCTGTTCAGGATCTGATTCCTTGACTGGCTCTTTTCTAATTCTCAACAGTTTAGGGGGTTCTAACTTGGGATCTATGAACTTGTTTTTATTTTTGAATATTTTGATATCCATATTCCCTTATTAGTTATCATTGTGATCCTCTGGGTTAATTTTATGCATTTTCAAATCAATATTCTGAGAAAGTGCCCACTGGTTTCACTAGACTGACAAAGGGGGACAAAATACCAAAAAGGCTGACATTCTCTGCTGTTATTGAAAATGATACCTCTCTCCTCAAATTTCCTTAGAATCTTTTGTGTGGATTATTCTCAACTGTTTGTCTATTTGATGTTAATCTTCTAGATGGTAGGGATTTCCATTTTTTTTACCATCAACAGCTGATAGAACACCTTTCCATGTAATTAGCATTAATAATAGCTAGCATATACAGAGCATTTTAAGGCTTACAAAGTGCTTCACCAATAGTATTTCATTATTTTCTTCCCCAAGACTCTTCCCATAAGATTTTATTATTATTCTCATCTTACAGTTGAGAAAATTGAGACAGCCAGATTTGGGCAAATGGTCACAAAGCTGGTAAGTATCTGGAGCTGGATTTGAATTTAGGGAGATGGGTACTCTTTATTGAATGGAATTTATTGGAATTTCTTTCCACTTACACTATCCTTCCAAAAAAAAGTATTTAATGTAACTCCATTGCTGTTTTGGCAACATGACACTCCTGTTTTTTCTCTCAATAAAAAGATATCTCTATCAATAAAGATTCATTGTTTTGTAATTCTTGGAAGTATCTGCCCTACAACCTCTTCTGACCATGGGTAACACAAGCAATAAGGCATACTGAATGCATCAAACCACTCTGTAATAACAGTTCACAGGGTCATACTAGTGCCTTTAAGTGGGGTCTGAAAACCCCAAAGCCATTTTGGAGGAGCTATTCTGGTCATGATACAAGATCTCACCTGAGGAACGCATGAATTACAGTTTTCTAAGGTTTTTTTGGAGTGGTTTGCTTGGACTCCCCCCAGGAGAAAGCCAGCTAGAGGAAACAATTATTAGAGTACTGCACTTCAGAGTCAGGAAGATTTGAATTCAAATTCTGCCTTAAATACTTAACTCTGTGAACATTGGCGAGTGATTTAGACTTTCTCAATCTCTAGATAATTATGGCATCTACCTCACAGGGTTGTTGTCATGATCAAAAAAGAAAACATATAAAGTACTTTGCAGAGTTTAAAGTGCTATCTAAAATGCTAGCTTTTATAATTATTATTATATACATATAGCTATTATAAAGCTAATATAACTATTATAACTCAGTGATAATAGCAACTATTGCAACTATATAATTGAAACTATTCCTTTTTTTTTTTTTTGAGGAGACAACATAGTGGAGGGAAATTCAAATAAATCCATTCAGCAAAACATATAGTAAAGCACCTTCCTCCTTGAGTTCCAATTCAGCCTCAGACACTTATTAACTATGGACCTGGGCAAGTCAGTTAATCTCTACTCACTTCAGTTTCTTCATCTAGAAAATGGAATAATTATAGCACCTATCTCCTAGGGTTGTTTTCAGGAATAAATAAAATAATATTTAAAATTTTTTCATAAAGGGGAGCTAGCTTTGGCTCTGTGAATAGAAAACCAGGCTTGGCGATAGGACGTCCTGGGTTCAAATATGGCTTTAGACACTTCCTAGCAGTATATATCTGGGCAAGTCACTTAAACTCAGTTTCCTAACCCTTACTTCTCATCTGCCTTGAAACTGAGAGTTAGTATTGACTCTAAGATGGAAGACAAAGGGTTTTTTGTGTGTTATACAAATCTATTTCTTATTATTTACAATCTCTTTATTTTAATAATGATGATGACAGTGATGGTGAAGACAGCAACAAAAATCATGATAATAAGAATAATATATAGAATTTCTTTACCCATAAGTACTCTGGATCCTGTCACATCCCAGAGACAATTATCTGAGGTTACTAGAAGCCAAAGTGGGTCTATTGTATATCCTGAGTTTTTCAATATTCCTGTAGTAGGGGCACATGCTTTGAAGTTTCCTATCATAGCATTTATGCTATGGGTATTATATTAAAGAAGACTTGGGAATATTGTCATTCTGTTTTTTAAAAAGTACATCCTTGGTTGACCTCAAAGATCACTAAATCTCAGTTTATAAACTGGAAAGAACCTCTTAGTCTTTTGGTCTATTCCAACCCCTTCCCTCCCACCAAAGAAACCTAACAAGTTGTCATCCATCTTTGAAGACCTCGCATGAGGAGAAGCACACCACTTTCTGAGAAAGGTCATTCCTCTTGTGCACAGCTTTAATAATCAAGAGGATTTTCCCAACATCAAACCTACATTTGCTTCTTTGCCATCTCCACCCATTGCTCCCTATTCTATTTTCTAGGAACAAAAAGAACAAGCCCAATACCTGTTCCACATGATATCTATTAAAATACTCAGACAGCTTTCACATTCTTCTTGAGTCTTTTCATCTCTGAGCTAAACATTCCTCATCTATGATATACTAAAATTCCATTAACCCCATTCCTAAAATGAAGCCTTTTTAAGAAGCAGTGTTAAAGCTAGAGATACATCCCATGCCAGAAGTCCTATGTTGACACATATAGTATCTGTACTTAATAACAGAGTTTATTTTTTATTAGTCCAAGCTTGCTGAAAAGTAATGTTAGGTAGCTAGAATGGTCGAGATCACCATAAACTATTGGTGAGACAAATAATATATGTTTCTATAGACTCATGGTAGCATGCTGACAAATCAGGCTGACATACCCACCCCTCCCTATTCTTCGATTTACAAGGTTTGTTTTGTTTGTCTTGTTTTTAACACCTGGAAGGTGTGTAAAACAACATTACTGTCTAGTATGCAAATAGGCAGAGGCTGATTTTACATCTCTCCCAACACTAACATAAAGTACTCATTTAGAGAATAAAAAAAAACTACCCTTGAACTTAGGCTTCTGCCAAGGGCATACAAATAATTAAAACACTCTATTCATAATTTTGACACCTAAGGGAAAGTCACTCCACTGGTTAATTTTGTGTTTTCCTAAGATTATATTTGCTATAATTCTGCATTTAGTTAAGCTTAGAAAAAACACAGGAAATCCAAACACATTATACAGTTCCTACAACTGGGCTAAGTAAACAACCTTCACTTCTCTCCCTCCTGAAGGATGACAGGATGGAGGAGGGTTAATGGATCCACGGAGAACTTATGATAGTGCTGAATCTAAGGACAATAAGAAAACCTAATCTCTACTCAGTGATCTTTTTGGCATGCAGAAAAGACTGTTTGCAAAGAAGACCTCTTATTTTTGAAGCCACTTGGATTTCCATCTCTGCCACAAAGTATAATTCTCCATCTTGGCCTCTTGACCTCCTAATTGCTCTTACTACCCATCTGATTAATGTAAGTCAAGTAAGACAATGTTAAACTAAAATACCTTGGATTAGACCCAATATATACAATCTGCACTCCTATAATTCTCTGGCTAATCATCCTAGAAGCCTTCAACGGTACTACAAAAGGCACTCTGGTCCTGGTAATCTTGGATCTACAACGCATCTAGATTCACTCAGAGGACAGCAGAAGCAATAATCAGTACAAATCTGGCTTAAAACTCTAACCTGGAAAATGATAGTAGATGAGTAAAATGATCACTGGTAATTTTTCTGGCAGAATAATCTGTGGTTGTCTAAATGATAATAATAATTATCTTGTTCATGTTATATAAAAGGTAACACAAAATTTCAAGGGATTCTATAAGGGTTTTGTGGGGGGCAGGGGAATAGGGAGATGAAAGTATATTGTTCCTGGAACAAAATAATGAGAAGGATGGAAAGGCCACCATGGTCAGTGGCACACCACCATCACAGAAAGCTCCATTCTGTCATGCAATGTTCTTTCCTTGATTTTGCCATGCTAATTGATATTTGATGTTTGACAGATTTCTTGTCATGATAGAGAAATAAGTAAAACAGCATGTCATGTGGTTTAGAAAGAACATACTGAAAGCATTTCTGACTGAGTTCATGGTGTTTGGGACCAGACCTGCAAAATATGAAAAAGCCAGGGGAGAGACATCCCCTTCTGGACTTGTACTAGCTCCTATCACAAAGCCTCAAAAGTCAAAAGGAAGGTTTCGACTCACTTCCAACTGTCCATTTTGAAAAGGGTTGCTTTTTCTGGAGAAATGCTCCATTTTTTTCTTTCTTTTTGAAATTAAATTAAATTTAACCAGTGACCACTCAAATTTTCATCTTTTCCCTACCCCCAACTCAAATAATCTGAACCAATCTGTCAGAAATTCTTGAAAGCATTGTACCTAAGAAACCTGGGTAGATCCTGTTCCTTATAACTTTGGAGATGAAGTCAATTCTGATACAGAAACAACCAACCAGCCAATAAGCATTTATTAAGGTTCCACTATTTGTCAGGCACCATGCTAAGGGCTAGGTATACAAAGAAAGGCAAAAGATGGTCCTTGCCTCATATGCTCTCACAACATAATAGAGGAGACAACAAGCAAGCAAACTACCCATAAAATCTTAATCTACCTGGTTAGGATTTTCCTGGCTGAGAGGTAAGGAAATGATTAAGAATTCTCTTGCAAATGTACCCTCCTCTTCACTTAGAAACTGCCACTCCAATTCAGACTCTTTACCATCTTTGGCTTAGACTCTGGTCTTGAGTCTCTACATTTTACTTGATCCTCCACATAAATGAAACAATTATTTTTTTCCCTCTGAAGTTCAAATTTGGACTCTATTTGACATCTGAATCTCTTCAAAATCTGACCTCTTCTTCTCTTTCCATTCTTTAAACACATTATTTCTTTCCACACACTCCAGTGTGATCCAGCTAGACCAGCCCATTTGATTTTCTTCACACTTGAGCCTTTGTGGTGATTATTTCCCCAGAGTACTCTCCCTTCTTATCTCTGAATCTTAGAATGTCTGACTTTCCTTAAGACTTTGTACAAGTTTCACAGCTAGTGCCTTCCCCCTAAGGCTTTCTCCCACCTACTCTATTTTTCTTTTAAGTATTCATTCTAGTACCCTTTCTCTTCCCCCAGTAGAATGTAGAGCTAGAACTGGGCTGTGGTTGCAGTTGTTGTTTATTTACTTGTTTTTCTTTGTATCTCAGGTACTTATTTTTTGGTAGTTCATTCATTTGAATGGTATCCAATGCTTTCTGACCCCATTAGGGATTTTCTTGGCAGAGGTACTGGAATGGTTTGCCATTTCCTTTTCCAACTTATAGGACTTAAAAAAATGTTTGCTGATTGATTCAGACAGCTTATTGTATTACAGACCATTTTAGTGATTCCATTTCCTTCTTCCTCAGTGACTTCTCCTCTCATCTTCTCACTGCCCTAAAGCCTCTAGTGGAGAATAGTTTTTCTTGTATTCTCTAATTACTGCTATTTAATACAATCAAGAGACTAATAGGGCTGAAAATGGGCCCCACTTTCCCTTGAAAACTAGCTTATATGGGATCTCAGTGTGGTCTATAATCATTGTTGCTTATGACTGCATACTTCCATATTTTTCCTACTTTCAAAAAGACTGCATGTTGTATTCAGACTAATTGAGCCCATATTGATCATTACATTTTCTCTCATAGGATTAAAACCTAGAGAGGCCTTTAGCTACATTGAGCTTTCACAACATCCAGTGAAAAGAATCAAATTGTATTGCTTCAGACAAAGCAGATTCCAGAACCCTCAAAGAAGGGGAGAAAAAGATCTTTAACAAAGTCCGTATAGGAGAAGAGGAAAAAGAAATGAAAAGCCTAGTAAGAAATGCAATCTCACCTCTACACCTGGAAATATGCCCAGTCATAATGGCTTATCATTTCATGCTCTAATGAAAATCACTTCTTTTTCTGGGCTTGCAGAAAGCAGCAGTACCCAGGAGGGACTTTTCCTAGTTCTGAATGGTCAGGCAAGCCTCTGCATATGACTTTATAAAGATTACCCTTATGTCTGCCTCAGAGTTCAACTGAGCTGAAACTTAGCCATCTCTGTAAAACAAATGAGTCAGAGAGCTTTGCTAGGTAGATACTTCCTTTTCCAGAATGTTAGAAGCTTAGAAAACATCTTCCAAAATTAAAGCATAACTTTGATCCTAACAGCTCTCATCTTGGAAGCAAGAAGAGAACCTTCTATAGATAAATATAGGCATGTTGAAATGACAAGAACTTTAGGAACACTAAAGATGATGATGATCATGATCATGATCATGATGATGGTAATAAGTAGGATATCCAATTGAAAAATAAATCTCCTAGACTCTATTCATTTCAACAAAGGTAACAAATATTTCTGTATCTTAGCATTCATGAGAATAATAAGTTAGCATTTGTTTTTACTTATTTTAAAAGCATTTTTAATTTCTTTCCTAGTAATTTTGTGATAGGAGGGGTAAATATTCCAATATCAGAAACAATTATGATCTTGACCTAAAGCTGAGATCCTCCAAATTTGACAACACATGTAAAAACGACACATTACCTTCACAACATAACTTCGCTTTTCCAAAATTGATATACATATATATAAAACACAATAAAATATATATATATATAACCACATAGAAATACAATATACACACACAATTATTCTGTGAACAGCCAGCTAATACAGTGCGAGTCAAGTAAATAGAGCAATTTATCTAAATTATTACAGCACAAATAATACTTGCCCTCCCTTTCTCATTAACACTCTCTCAAGTGATGGCTTTCTAAAAAGAAAAAAATGAATTTGTAAGAATCTCACAAATCCAAGCAGAACAACAACAACAATCTAATACAAAGCTGGAGTCAAAGTCAACAATACCGTCTATGTCTGTTGATTGTTCTTTATATATATAATACATATTATATATATATATGCATGTATATATATACACATATATATGTATATAAACAATATATTTTAATATATGTATATATAATATTATAGATTTTTGTATGTTTATATATACATACAAATATATACATCATACACACACACTTCTATATAGACACAATTTTTTTTCTTATTACCTGTAAAATGTGGCTTCCCAGGTGTGCCTCAAATACTTCAATGGCTAGAGCACTGGGGCTTCTTCTGCGCTGGGCACCTATAACTGAATTAAAAAAAAAAGAAGATATTGCAGTGAACTCATGTTTCCAGCATAACTTCTTGCCTAGTCATGTCACTGGTTATTTATTGTTTTTATGTAAATTTATAGTAACAGCACCTGGTATAAATTTCTATTCTGACTTGTACTACTACCCCAAGCAGAGCTCAGGTTTAGCTTTCAGTGGCTTTAGCAGCTACAACTGCCAAGAACAGTGAAAAACAATGCCCTGGAGCACATTTTGTCTTAGTATCCAGGGATATTTCTCCTGTTCTGAGACCAGCTACATCTATGTATAGGCCACTAAAAAATAAGTACATTAAACCAGTATTATATCTCTTTGCAAATTCAGGTGACTCTAACCCAAATCTGAGAAGCTCAGGAGTTTGTAAAGCAAAGGAAGGCTTAAAGGAACTCTTTTGCATACACAGAGGGTGTTTAGCAAAACTGTGTTAGAACTCTGGGGACACTCCATAAATATATTCCTGCCTGGAAGAAAATATTGGCAAAAGGATGATGATTTTTTATAAAAATATATAAATTCTAATAAAGACTATCTAAGAAATGGCATCCAGGGGGCAGCTGTGTGGCTCTGTGGATTGAGAGCCAGGCATAAGGCCTGGAGGTCCCACATTCAAATCTGACCTCAGATACTTCCTAGCTGTGTGACCCTGGGCAAGTCACTTAACTCCCATTGCCTAGCCCTTACCTCTTTTCTGCCTTGGAACCAATACACAATATTGATTCCAAGACAGAAGGTAAGGGTTTAAAAAAATAGCATCAGAATTTTAAATCTTTGTTAATGTATACTTTACTGGAGGGGAGCAGGAAGGGCATCATGGGATGATAAATGACTAAATATCTATGGAATTAGTATTTTTTGAACATTGCAATGTAGAAAGTTTTAGTTAAAGACTACAAATATATTCCTTGCCTATTGGAAGCATCTGCTTTCATGAACTCAGTGTTGGATTACTGCTACATTACAATTTTGGTTCAAACACATGAAATATTTAGTTCTTTTTTTGAAAAATTAGCAATCAATTTGTTATGAAGGTTTTCAAATAAAGTCCATTTCAGTTTTTCATAGAGGTTACTGATCTATAATTATTATAAACACATTGTATCCACATGTAGTATTCAGTTAATGTAATATCAACATTATATTTTTCATATTTCTAAAATAAAGTATTTTTTCAGCATAAATATCAATGTACCTTATTTGCTGATTCATCAAATATAATATTGTTAAGAATAATTACTATATCTCTCCCAAAATAAAATAATTTACATAAAATAATTTGCAAACTTTAAAGTGCTATGGAAATTTTAGGTAGCAGTAATAATAACAGTAATGATAAAAATAACAGCAACATTATCATTCCAAATTCATTGCTTATCTTGTAGTAGTTTCTTTCAACAGAAAAAATGAGATTTGTTTTCTTTTCCTGACACAATTTTTTAGATTCCAAGATTGCAACAAAATAATATTTAGTACAGTAATAAAATAATATTTTCTAGATATGAAAATACCTATCTTTGTTCTCAAAAATTTGGAATTTCTATACATGCCTTTCCACATTCTCAACCTATGTTCTCCCATAAGTTTGCCACAAAGATTCTACTTTCCTTTCTCATTTTCTCCTAATACTGTGAGTATACCAATAGAGCATTCTCACTGTCTACCTGTTACCCCTTGTCCTTGCCACATGACTGCACAGGCTGCCTTCTCTTCCTAAAATATATTTCCTTGCTGCTATCTTTTACTTCTGTTCCTCAAAGTTCTTCATGACTTATCCTTTGGTCATGCTCGCCATATCCTTCACCATTTGTGTGATATCCATCACTGCGTATGACAGATATTTTAACTCCTCATAGACTGATGCATTTCATGTCTCTGAGACAGAGTAGAATATTAGTATCAAAGTTATAGAGCTTTGTTTCAAAGGGGAACTTGACTATTAAAAAGGTTTTGCTATTTCCCAATTATCTTCAGCTACAATTAGAATTTATTAAGGACCTATATGCCACAATCTAGTCAAGAAACTTTCCTTGTCCATTTGGTCAAGGCAAACTTCTTTCTGTTTGTTGGACAGGCTTTGAAAAACAAGCAAAAAACTAGAACCCTATTACTCCTAATCAAGAATTTTCCTTCTCATGAACGCATAAAAACATTACATTATTTTCCTCTATTTTTCTCTTTCTACTATATCATAACAGGATCTGAGACTTAGAATAGGAAGGGAGCTTAATAATTTCCCGGTTCGAATTTCATTTAAAAATAGAAGAAAAGTAAGGCCCAATGCAGTTAATTGACTTGCCCAGTATGACACAGGTAGTTAGCAAGACCTAAATTCTAGTCTCATAACTTCAAAGCCAGTCTAATTTCCATTGTATTCTGCTATGTTAGACTCTATTACAATTTTCCACATGACAAATAGTATATATTAAAATATATATCATTTTCAATATCAGTATCATCAATATCAAAATATTATTTCATTTTCCCCAATTACATGTCAATTTTTTTTAACATTTAAAAAAACAATTCAAGTTCCAAATTTTCTCCCTTCCTTCTCTCATCCTTCCCTGGGATAGTAAGCAATCTGCTATAATTTTACATGTGTAGTCATATAAAGAATAATAAATAGTATTAATCTCCCTAGATATTTTACAGAGAAGAAAACAAGCTAATAATAATAGGTGATATAGAATATTTTTAGGTTTTCCAAGTATTTAAGTACTATTACCTCATTTGAGCCAGAAACACAAGTGTTAAGTATCTATTACTATTAGTAATATCCTCATTTAACAAATGAAGAAACAGAGGCTCAGAATGAGTGAGGCAGTATCAGAGAACCAGACCCAGAAAGGACTCCACCTAGTCAAATACACTCCTCTTACATGTGAGGAAACTGAGTCAAAGCTAGCAAGGTTAAATGACTTGGCAATTTGAATCCAGGTCCTTTGACTTCCAAAGTCAGTAGATCTTTCCATTATACTACATCTGCCCACATTGGAGGAGTGGAGGGGAAAGAGAGAGAAATAAGAGTAGAATTCAGAACCTCCTAACTTGAAGCCCATCACCCTTTTGACTATGCCACATTTCTCCACTCAGGTTAAATAACTTGACAATGGCCACCCAAGGGCAGCAAGATGGAATAGTATATAAATTGCTGGGTCTGAAGTTCAGGAAACTCATCTTCCTGAATTCAAATCTGGCCTCATACACCCTGGACAAATTACTTAATTCTGTCTCAATTTCCTCATCTGTCAAATGAGCTGGAGAAGGAAATGGCAAAATACTCCAGTAACTTTGCTAAGAGAACTACAAATGGATCACAAAAAATTAGACGTGACTGAAATGGCTGAACAACAACAATGGCCATCCAACTAATAAAGGATGACCCCTTTCCCTATGCTATAACTATTTCAGATATAGGTGTAACTATTACATGATATGAGTCTTTCCATGAAAGAAAGGCATGAGTAATGAAATTCTTCAGTACAACCACAATAAAATTTCTATCCAACTTGAGCAAAACTTTGTTTGGGGCCTTGACTTACATTGATGCCATTCTTCTGATACCAAATCTGTGCATCTATATACTTTCTTTATTTTACCAAAGTTCATGAGAATCTTTATGTTTAATAGGAATTTACTAAAGAAGGAATTTAATGTTCTGAAATTTTTCTGTATGGAGCCTTTAGAAATTAATAGCTTACTCCCTTCAGCTTGCCAGGGGGGGAAAAAAAGCAAACTTTTATTACATTTCTTGTTGCCCCAGAGCCCCATAAAATACAAACTTTAAATAAGACCTATTTCTTCTGCTTTCTTCATGCTAGAAACATTCCAGTTAGTTGACAAGAAAATCCCATCTAAATACTTGCTGGCCTAATTCAATTTAGCTTCAGTTACTGAGTAAAGCAGGTTGGCTCTTCAGCTTAGACTGGATTACTGTACAAATGCCCTTAAGAATACAGTACTAGAGAAAAGTAGTATGTATACCTTTCCATTTATTAGTTAGTGCTTGTGATATTTGAAATAGCCCTTTGAAAATGAGGGAATGTTAAATATAATTTCTATTACTAATAAGAAATAAAAAGGAGATGAGAGTTTGCAGGAAATATTAGTTACAAACATCTAAGGAAATGTTAGAATCAATCAGTCAACATGCACTTACTACAGACCCACTATGTTCCAGGCACTGTGGTAACATCTAGGGATTTAAAGAAAAGCAAAAGATAAATTGCTCTCAAGGACCCCATACTATAATTGGTGAAAATCTATCTTCCTTCCTTCCTTCCTTCCTTCCTTCCTTCCTTCCTTCCTTCCTTCTTTCTTTCTTTCTCTCTCTTTCTCTCTTTCTTTCTCTCTCTCTCTCTCTCTCTCTCTCTCTCTCTCT
>NC_058131.1:521448222-521485391 GCF_016433145.1 Gracilinanus agilis | reverse complement strand
TTCTTTCTCTCTCTCTCTCTCTCTCTCTCTTTCTTTCTTTCTTTCTTTCTTTCTTTCTTTCTTTCTTTCTTTCTTTCTCTCTTTCTTTCTCTCTTTCTTTCTCTCTTTCTTTCCATCCATCCACGAACCCATGCATCTACCCACCCACCCATCCATCCATCTATCTTTCCATTAAAAAAAAAACAACTATGTACAAATAGCATGAAGAAAACTCCATTAGAACTAGAGAATTTTGGAGCTAAAAGCAATTCTGTTATAATTCGAGCTGGTAGAGATGTTCAAGATCATTTGAAAAGGGGAGCTCAGTAGTTGGTCTTATACTTGGTCCTGGAAATAAAATCCATGCCATACAGTTCTCATTTTTGCAACCAAACTATGCCATGGGTATACACATGTGTGCACACAAATATACACACATACTCATTTTAAAATCCAAAAACTTTGAAGACATTACTACTTCGTGTTTTTTGATTAATTTTCTATTCTAACATGCACATTACTCCCTTCAAAATTCCTTTGGCATTTTTGATAATGCAGCTGTCTTGCTGAATATTGTTTTCAGTTTATACAATGCTAATTGCACATTATGGTAGTTTGGTATGAATGACTCCACATGAATACAATCTGTCTTCTGGGTTTTTTGTTGGTTTTTTTTTTTGGAAGGGGGAGCAGTAAGGCAAGATGGTAAATACATATTTATTATGTGCCTACTATGTGCCAGGCACTGTGCTAAGTGTTTAAGATAGAAAGACAAAAGACAATCCCTGCTCTCAAAAAGTTCAAAATCTAATGGGAGAGAGACAACATGAAAACAACTATAAACAAACAAGCTATATAAATAGGATGAATTGTAGATAATCAAAAGAGGTAAGGCTCTGACAGTAATGGGGATGATGAAAGGAAAGGGAAGTTGAAAAACTTTGAAAGGTTTCCTCTTCCACTCAAGACAGCATTTATGATTTCAAGAGTTCTTGATTATTATCTTTCCTCAGGCACCCTTGGCCCTCTCAATTCAGAGTTCACATTAAGCTAGTGCATCTCCTTGGGGACCATCTGTATCTTTAATTTTCTTTTTTCTTTGTCAGTTCCAAAAGAAATCTACATATGAATCTCAGTGCCTCCTATCCCTGTATACAAATATCTTGTCCTAGTTTCATGCCATTCTATCTAATGTCATTTTTATGGTACTGGAGGAACACTTGATTTATAGGATTTGTACTTATGCAGGTGATGGGGGGCTATAATGACAGCTCCTAATTTTACAACCAACATAAATATGTTAAACAGGAACCCATTAGATTTCTGGGAGTAGCCTGACTTCTATTCTAGTATTATTGGTAACAGAAGAGATGTTAAATATAGATTTCTTAACTTCCACTTAAAAAAAAAAACCAAGACTCACCCCACTTTTGGCATTTTGAGAAATGAGACAATACTCTGATAATTTGAAGACAATGAAAATGATGCTGTTTCCTCTTTACTGCCTCTGCATTTTACACAGAGCCTGAAGCTGCCTTTCCCTTGACTTCTATGTTCATTGGAATCTGAAAAGTAACACTGTTTAAAGGGTTCCTTCAGATTTTTGAATTTTCTGGAAATTTGACGCCTTTGAATGAAGTTCATTGCCCTCAGACCACTAATTACTCTAATTCCCCGTGGAGGAAACCTTGTTTCACTTGATTGTCTGACTTACCAATTTGTCTGGTTGCTTAATTACATTAAGCCATCTACTTTTTCCCACTTAAAACACAATAAATAAATTATCTCCACTCACAAAAACTATCATTCTCCACCAAATACATACACACAAACATAATATATGGATGCATAATACATACTACTGGGTTAAATTATAATAATAATAAACATTTGTGTAGTATCTTAAAGTTTGCAAAGATTAAAAATGTTATTTCATTTTCTCTTCAAAACAACCCTGAGGGGAGGTGCTATTATTATTCCCCATTTTATAGATGAGGAAACCAAGGCAGAAAGAAGTGAGCAACTTGACTCAAGTAGCATAGTGGTAAGTGTCTGAGACTCAATTTGAACTCAGATAATCCTGATTCTAGGCACCTGGCTCTATCCATCAGGCAACCTAGTGGTGCTGCTCACTTGTTATAAAGTAGTGCCTTAGCTTCGAGGTATCTCAGTTGGTATATATTTCACCTACTTTTAAAAGGAGGTAATAAAAAATAAAAATGACAGAATATATTATAAGTTTTCATATGTGAAATTTCATCTTTAAAGACAGTATTTTTCTTTAAATATAATAACATTTATTTTATATATATATAAAATAATAAAATCCTTAAAGAAGATTTTAAGTGTAAAAATCTAAGTTTTTAATAAAGGACCCCAGAGGGAAACAATCCTAAATGCTACATTTGTGCACTTATTTATTCCTACATTCATCTAATATTGTTGTGTGTATCCTATCTATAATGTACTGACTATATCCTGGGAAATATACAGATAAACAAGGCATGATCCTGACCAATGAAGAATTAATATTCTGGTCAAGGTCAATATATGACACAGTGGAAAGAACTATTTCTGGGTTCAGAAGACCTAAGTTCAAACTCTACCTCAAAGGCTGACCACCTGAGAGATATCGGGCAAGTCATCTGACTTCCTAGACGCTCATTTTCTTCATCTATAAAATAAAGGGTTTGGACTAGATGATCTCTGATTTTCTTTTAGCTCTAAGTCTATAACACATAGTTAATATAAAATAAATATGAAAATTTACTTGTATTTCATACTGCTTTTTTCCTTTTATTTTCAAAGAAAAAATAAAGCTTTGGTGATTTAGACATGGAAAAGGACTGGGATGGCAATATATATAAGAAAAGGAAAAGAAAATCATTTCTGGTCACTACCATTGTTCATATGCCCTCAAATTGAGAAGAAAAACAATGAATGAGACCAACATCAGAAAGGTATAAAAACAAAGTGTAAATTAAGGAATAGAAAAACATGCCTTGACCCTCTGCAAAACCAGTACATCTATTTTACATAAGGTGATTTGGCATACCCTTCTCTAGTGGTAATTCAGTATCATGAAAAATAATCAGTCTTATAGGGAAAAAAAATCACAACATGCTCCTTTCTACCCAGTCATTTTCCTCCCCAGTCATCATCCCCTTCTGGGGATACACACACAGAGAAGGTTGAGGATCTTGGCTCTGTGGGAGTTTGACCTATTCAGCCAAAAGGTCAGCTTGCCACAGAAGAAACCATTACAAAATAGAAACACGACAGCTCTGCTCTGTGGATGAAAATGATGAAAGGTGAAGAAGTCATGAGACCCACTCACCTTGTGGCCTGCAGTGCCCTTTTTCTTTTAATCAATCCCCAAACCCATTGCTCAATCAAGGCAAAGTTTTTGAATAATAACTCTGAATAATAATAATAACAGTAATGCCAGACCAGAAATGGTCCTGGATTAACAAAATGGAATAAAAAAATCATCTTTGTTTACTGATTTTGTGTGTGTGCGTGTGTGTGTGTGTGTGTGTGTGTGTGTGTTATATAGACTTTCCATTCATATAGTGATTTGTGTTTCCAAAGCATTTCAAAATATATAAGAACTTTAGCCATACAATGCTTCTATGAGACTCACGTGATGGGAATTATCTCTCTCTGTTTTACAGATCTAGAAATTGAGGACAAAAGAGATCGCTGATTTAGGGATTTATTTTTCCCTTCAATTTAAATAAAAGTTAAATGTTTAGGGATAGAGAGGGGACCTGTGATTTCTTAGGATAAGGGAACACTCAGGGAGGGAACTACTGCTATCAATGTGGTCCTATATATCTTCTCAGCATCCTCCAGTTTTAGAGAGTTGCCTTAGGTCCCTGAGAAGCTTTGACCATCCCTGAGTCATGAAGCTACAAAAATGGTAAATACAGTGCTGGACCTGGAGTCAGGAAGATTCATTTTCCTGAGTTCAAATCCAGCTTCAGACACTTACCAGTTGTGTGACTCTAGGCAAGTTATTTAACCCTGTCTTCGTGAGGTGGGGACGATCATTATCCCCAATTTAGAGTTTAGGAAACTGAACCTCAGAGAAGTTCATTGACTTTCTCATAGCCACACAGCTAATGTTAAAAGTAAGGTCCAAAAAAAGCGAAAAGTGGATCTTTCTATTTCCAAGTTGCATGCTCAAAATACTACGTAGGATCCCCTTCTCAAGGACGGTAACACAGGACATTTTGCAGAGATGTTTTTGGCAGGACACAGGATGATAGGTTCCTATAGATATAGATCTGGAAGGAACCTTAGGGAACATCAAGTCTAATGTCCACATTTGACAGATGAGAAAACTGAGACCCAGAGAGACAAGTGATTTGCCCAGTTTCCCACAGCTAGTAACTATCCAAGAGATGGAAAAGATTTGAAACCAGGTTTCTTGAATTCAAAAACGATCATTCTCTCTACCATGCCATTCTGCCTCTGAGCTAAAAAGTGAGGGTCCGTTCTGATCTGATTCATATGACCTCAGGTGGTTCCATCCAAAGGGGTTGATGCCAAGCTACCTCCAGAGATCTTCTCCTGGTGGCTGACCTCGGCGTCCTTCCTCCAAAGAAGTAAGGACCTGTTCCCACACTGTCACTGGGGGAAGGGGAGACTGGAGTGAATGCTTAATGGAATCCCCTAACATCATTCTCAGGGGCCTTGGTAATAGGGCTAAGCAAAGTCAGGGTCTGGGAAAGAAAGGAGTACAGAATGCCTAATGAGTCTTTCCATGACTACCAAAGAAAAGGGATTTTCCTTAAAGAATCACAATTAGCCTCCCTGGCTATAGGGCAGAGAAGGCCTGCCAAGGCTTTCAGGGGAGTTTCAGAGGTCTGTGTGCCTGTGTGTGCTTCTCCAGCTGAATTAAGATCTTTATTTTGCATTTAATGTGGGATAAAATCCAGGCTCTAGATTGGGCTCTGCCAGTGCCTCAGGTTCACAACTTGCATCATTTAGCTCCAGAATGCCCAAGCAGTCCTTGGACAAGGGAAGTATTTGGACTCTGGTTAGGCTAGAGACAAGATACTGAAATCACCAGTGCGGGATCACCACAGTCAGACTATTACATCCACAATGCAATGGAACCGCTTGTCACAAGGTGCTGCATGTGGAAGCACAAAGTGATGCATCATATTAATTATCTTTAAAACAACAACAACATTCCTAACTCATTTTCACTGGGATTAATTTCTGCTCTTCTCAAAGTCTGATGGCTGATGCCCAGACCAAAGGGAGAGGGCAAATTGCTACAAAACTGGAATGTTCATTTACAGATGAACGCATATCAGAAGTCCCTTAACCCCAAACACCTAGCCCTTACCACTCTTCTGCCTTGGAACCAATACTTAGTATTAATTCTATGAAAGAAGGTAAGGGTTTTATTTTTCTAAAAGCATACAATATTTTAAGATCTACAAAATCTTTCTGGGGTGCATTTTTAATTTTTTTGAAGGACAATTTAAAATAAAATGTATCTGAATTAACTAAATTAAATTAAAATTTTCAATAAAAAGAAATAAAATAAAATGTAATATTTGTAATGTAAAATGTAAAAATGTAAAAGAAATAAAATTTTAAAAGAGAAAAGAAAAGAAAAGAAATAAAAAAATACCTGCTTATAATTTACTTATAGAGTCTCTTTGGCATATGATGCCAACAAAAGGGGGGAAAAGCCTTTTGATCCAAAGACATAATTGGAACTTTTAAAAAAGGGATTTGTGTTTCCTCTATTCCACTGGTATTATAGCCCATGTTGAGACTGCTGTGCCACTTTCAAGGAGGGTAGAGTATGCTTTGGACAATGTGATTGGGAAAGTATCACTGCTTTTGATAGTAATCTGCAAATCTGATTGCATTTCTGGATTAAAAAAAAAAAGAAGAAGCTTATCTGCATTCCTCCAAGAAATATGTTCTCTTGCTTCTAGCCACTAAGAGTTGGGGGGTTTGGGGAGGGGGAGAGAAAATGCATGCTATGTTCTGGTTAAAAAAGAACTGATTAGTCAAGGAGATGTTTACCACAAACTTCTCATCTTCTGGAGATTTAAATATTCTTCATGTGATTTTAGAAAACTTTTCTTGACAAATAATTCTCTGCATCAAAAGTGAAAAACCTTATAAATATGAAATGCCATTCAAGCATTCCCCTAATAAACCTTGACAAAGTTGGAGTGGGATTTGATCAGTCAGATATTTATAAGATTTTTTTTTGGCTCCCAAGTTTAGAGACTAAGTCTCTTCTCCTTTCCCCTACTCCTTATTCCATTGAAGGAAATGAGAGTTTCTCTATGCAAGAATTTCCAGCCACCTAAGTAGAGATTTCTCCATCTGTAGCTGGGGGAGGGGAGTGGTGGCCTTCCTCCCACAGTCTGGTAGTTACTATAGTAACTATTGTGCCTCCCTCAAAAGGGCTACATATAGGGTGATTAAAATTCTTCATGGGAGTACCCCCACTCTTCCCCTTGACAATGAAATTCTTCAGGGAGAGGGTTAAGCTTCTGGTTTGGAGTGACAGCACCTGAGGGAATGACAAGGCTCTGACAGTCAACATCACTGGCCTGATCTGAACTGGGAAAATGCAGGGGAGAAATGCAGCCATTCTGGTCAGAGGGAGATGAGGGGGAGGGAGGGAGAACTGGAAATCCTTGAGAGGACATGAGGGGACACTGGAGGAAGAGAATAACATAAAACCCAACTGGATGAATAGTCCAGAGGAAGCTTTATATTCTTGACATTGGGGAGATATTTGTATTAGGAGGAGATTGAGAAAAATCCATGAAGTCTTTAGGAAGGAGCAAAGCCCAAGAGTGGCTTGCATGACAAGCAAGACAACAGATAGATCCTTTAGAAAAGAGGGATGGACGTGGCCCTCTCTGTTCTCACATGGTCTTGTGAATCTGGCTAAGCCAAGCTAGCATAGAAAGAGGGATGTTTATTTGTGAAAAGTGTCCAAGTGTGTCCCTCTCTTTGGTGATCCCATCCTTCATGAGTTTAGCTACTCTGTAGGTGAGAGACAGAGAAAGGAGGTTGAGAATCCCAGAGAAGATACCACATTTCATTATTGAATCCTGGTTTTTATTTTAGCCTGTAAGGTAAATATAAGCTAATAAAGGCTCAGTTTCAAGGCTATCCATGTCAAACAGGAAAGTAGAGTGGATGCCAAAGAAGCTGATTCTAATTTCAAAAGCATACATACACACATAAAAACAAACAACAACCAAAAAAAAAAAACACCTCTAAAAGAAATCCTCCTAAGAGTTACAAATCTGATTTCAGGAAAGAATCCTAAGAGTTCTAGCACCACCATTTTCCTAGGTGGCCCAAAGATAGAGTGCAAATCTAGAGTTAAAAAGACCAAAGTTCAAATCTGTCCTTAAACATTCACTAGCTATGTAATCCTAGGCAAATCGCATAACCTCCATTTGCTTCAGTTTTCACATCTGTAAAATGGGAGATAGCAACAACACTAACTCCCAGGATTGTTGTAAGGATAAAATGAGATTAGAATTGAAAAGTGCTCAGCACAGTGTCTGGCACACAGTAAGCATTATCTGCTACATTATTATTATTATTATTGTTATTATTGTTATTATTATTATTATTATTATCATCATCATCATTATTATTATTATGCTCAGGGGTGGTCCCCTAGCCTAAACTTGAAGACTCCTAATGAAGGGGAACACACTACCTCCCAAGGAAATGAATTCCAATTTTGGATAACTCTCACAGTGGTAAAGATTTTATTTTTAATTAAGCTTACATTTGCTTTTTTTTCCCCCAAATTCTATCACCATTGTTTCCAAAGAACAATGAGAGAGAAGTGGGCAGATGCAAAAGATAATGTAGATGTTGGATCAAGAAGATATGTCAACATGGTGGAAGAAGGGAGTGAGGGATGTCTTATGGGGAAACTGGTTTTATTTGAATTTGTATATTAGTTACAAAGGTTTTTTGTGGAGGTTTTTTTAAAGAATGTTATTGTTCTTTTCTCCCTTAAGGTAGAAGGAAGAGGAAACAAATTTTTTTTATTTATACAAATTAGATTAAAAGTTTAGGATGACTTTAAAATGATAAGACTGGGTAGCTTGAGAAACGGTAGTATCTTCAATGAAAATATGTAAGTTTGAAGGAATAACTTTGAGGGGAGGAAAAGATAAGGAAATCTTTCAGAATTTAAGATTCCTGTGTTCAGCAGATATTTGCAATTATTATCTCGGGGCTAAGGAAAGTGATTGGGCTTAATATTGGGGATGAGAAATATCAATTTGACTATTAATTCTATAGAGATGAAAAGTGTAATGATATCACTGGGGGAGAGGGTATTGGGAAAAAGGGGTCTAGGAAAGGAAGGGTCTTGGGCAAACCATAAAGATTGGGACATAGGACAGTGTCATAAAAGGAAAGGGAATAGTGAGTCTCCAGGGGTGCATATGTATATATGCAAGGAGGATATGTAGACAACCAGGTTTAAAGCTTCTTGAAGATGAGGAATGTCAAAAAAACACAAACAAAAACAAAAATCACCATCTTCAGCAATTAACATCCTTGATAACATTGGAGAGGGCAGTTCCAGTAGGATCTGAAGAGAAGTAAATGAAAGATAAGAAAGTGGAATCAACAAAATTAAAGGGCTTTCCTAGCCAACAAGCCAAGAAAAGATTATAATTTAAGAGTACCAGGGGCATTTTTGTTTGTTTGTTTGTTTTTAAGTGTAGGAGGGGAGGGAGGAAACTTGTTTAAGTCCTTCAGTAGACTGGAGCATGTGGTTGTGATAGTCAACATCACTTAAAATTTTCCTCTGGGACATTAGGCAATTCACTTAATATTCTGTGCCTCAGTTTCTTCATGTGTAAAATGATGACATTTGAATTCCTTAGATTCCTTTGAGCTCTCCTTCCTCTAATTATATTAGCCAAACTTTGAGGTGTGTCTAAAACTAGACAATCGAAATGAATTTAGAAATACATCAAATTCAGTTTAAAGACATCTGTTCCATGCCTACTATAAACACAGGGATGCAAAAATGAAAAATAAGAGCCATTTCCTGAACGAATTACACTCTAGCAAGGGAAGAAATGAAATGTATACCCCCCCCAAAAAAAAATAAGGCGAGAATGTCATCAGCATAGAGGAGAGGGAAACTAGACATGGATGAGAGGTTCAGTTACTTTTACCTGAGGGTCCTGGGAAACCTTCATGGAGGCAGTTCACACTTGCTATGAGTTTTGAAAGAGGAACAAGATTTTTGCAGATGGTGACTGTGAGAATTTATTTTTCATAAACTCTATTAATTCTTATATCAGGGTCCTGGAGTAGAAAAGCCCCAATCTCTGTATATTAGAGAATTACTGAGTCCCAGTCTTAGGGCTCAGGCACCATCCAGTGGGTACGCTATTGCATTTTCTTTGTCCTTAGGAATATGTTCCTTTCACAAAGACTGGCTAATGGGAATGATTTACAATGATTCTTTTCCAGAGTGTGTGTTCCCCATCATATGGTGATAAGGAAAAGCTGAGAGTCTGATGGCCCACCTCCTAATTAGCTATTTACCAATTAAAGATGCCTTGGGATGTTTAAGGGAGGAGCTGAATAATGGGGCTCCCCAAAATACCTGATGAAGAACCTTCTGGATCTTTGGTCATTGAGAGCTTCACCTTTATTGTTTATGATGCTGGTCTAGTGAATATACTGATATATTTTTTTTTAAACCCTTGTACTTCGGTGTATTGTTTCATAGGTGGCAGATTGGTAAGGGTGGGCAATGGGGGTCAAGTGACTTGCCCAGGGTCACTCAGCCGGGAAGTGGCTGAGGCCGGGTTTGAACCTAGGACCTCCTGTCTCTAGGCCTGACTCTCACTCCACTGAGCTACCCAGCTGCCCCTATACTGATATTTTTACTCAAAATCAGTACAGAGATAATTTCAATCATAACAAGATATAGAAGGAGGGCATTCCAGGCATGGAGAAGGAAGAGGAGAGGGGGAAGGGAGAAGCCTATATAAATTCATCAGAACAGGATAGGATAAGATAAAATTGGAGAAGGAATTTTTTTGGTGGAAATGTTGAACACAAGGGGGAGGAGTCTGAAATGATTTTGGAAAGAAAGATTGAAATTAAGTTGTGTAAGGCCTTGAATGACAAGCGAGAAACACATTTGTATTTTATTTGTAGGCAATTTATGGCCTACAAAAACAAACAACAATTTTTTCTTATGTTAGACTTCTCAAAAAGACTCAGAGATGAGGTGCTCTTTAAGGGAAAACTCAGGGTCTTGAATGTTCATAATATTACTTGTTCTGGCTCTATATTTTTAAGCTAGTACCAAAATCCTTTGGGAAAAGTACTGCTGTCACCCTTCTGACTTCAGTGGCACACAAATTGTTAGTGTCAGTGACTGTGTTATGGTAAGAAAGGGTTGGATATTAGCATGAAGTCAGAGCAGTATTCTAAGTGTCAGACTACACTTGCTAGTAAAACGAAGAGGTCCACATCTGTTGTCTTGATTTTTTTTCCCCAATCTGATCCCAAAGGTTCATGTTATGACATTTGTAACATCTGCTACAAATGCTGAGGTAAGTCAGGCACAACCTTATTACTTCCAATCTAACGCTCCATCCATCCACAGGGCTTTCATATGCCACCAGTATGTCAAGGGAACTAAGAGATCTTGGATCTGCATGAAACAAGGTAATATGCTTCAGTGAGGGAAAGAAAGAAAATCTTTCTCATAGGACTCCAGGATTTTCTGTCCATCTCTGTCTCCCTGTCTTTCTGTTCTGTTCCTCTGTGTTTCTTTCTCTGCTTTTGCACCTTTCCCCCAATTCTCAATCTCTCTCTCTGTCTGTCTCTGTCTCTTTCTCTGTTTCTGTCTCTCTGTCCCTTTCTCTGTCTGTCTGTCTCTCATAATATCCAGCTTTTGACCATTTCAAATCTTCACATTCTGTTTTCAGAAGATTCTTTTCTTTTAGGGGAAGATCCAAAATAAATGCTTCCTTGAGATAGTTAGGGGCATTGGTGGGTCAGGGTTCACCCTAGTGAATCAACAATTTAAAAGATAGCGTGATTTCCAACAGCATTCTTTATTGTACAGGTCACTCATGACCAATGTTCAAGACTATGGTTCTTGGACTCTGTGTTTACATCTTCATTTCTGGTGCTTTTATGGAGAAAGAAAGCTAAATATTCATCTAACGTTAGAGCTGTTGCTTGCACTAATTGGAGTCCTTAAAATCAAATCTACCTTGTAGTTTCCATTTGTAGTTAACTCACTCAATATTGCACAATCATCTGCTTCCCGCATTTCTCCTTGCTGTTTCTTTTTCTGTATCTGTAGTGATACTGCAAGTAGACCTCTTTCCAACTCTACTTTGCTGGGCTAGTTTCCTACACTGGCCCTGGAGACTCAACCAGGAAGCTTCAGAAGCTGTCCAGAACACCAAGACACCATTCCATACAAAATGGTACTGGAGAATAGAACTTGGGCTACATTCCCCTTGCCTTTTGCTCTATTAAACTTCTTTGTTGTTCAGTTTTCAGTTGTATCTAATTCTTTTGTCCCCATTTAAGGTTTTCTTGGCAAAGATACTGTAATGGAATGGCTTGCCATTTCCTTCTCTATTTTACAGATGAGGAAACTTAGACAAATAGTGTTAAGTGACTTGTCCACAGTTACACTGCTGGTTAGTGTCTGAGGTAAGATTTGAAATCAGGAAGACCCCAGGCCTGGCACTCTACTCACTGTGCCACCTACCTGCCCTATATTAAACTCACTAAACTGCTATTCTTTCTATTGTGAATCATAGGAAATGCACAATGTAGCAGTAGTATCCCAAGTTGAGGTCCTCCACATTGGAAATTAGATTGTTCATCTGTTTGTCAAGGTAATTAATATTATGAGCTTACATCCATGCCCAGTGGAATGAAAATTCCTTAGGATCAGGGACCCTTTCATCTTTGTGCATCCCCAGTGCCTAGCACAGTGCCCTGCTCATAGTAGGTATTCATAAATGATTGATGAATCAAATTTCATCCAGGATGTATTTTCCACAGTAGTAAGTAACACAGTGACCCAGAATATTTGTCACATTCTAAAGGGGAAACCAACATTCACCCTGGGAGTTACATAGAAACTGGGAGAAAGAATATGGTTAATCTCTATTTAGGCCCAAGATCAAGAGTATTAAAAATCACCCTTGCTGTTAGAGAAACCAGAAGCAGTACTGAAGAAGGTTTTTTACAATGGACATATGACTGACTAAATGTAATAGCATCACTATGAAGGTTCCTTTTTATTTTCTCCATAGTAGTATACAAAGTACAGCATCTTTAGATCATGGAATTCCATCTCTAATTCCCTTTTCGGAAGGTCTTCTTTCAGGTCTATTCTATCCTGAAAAGCACTTAACAACAGACTGAGACCTCCAAGTAATGTGAACATTTCACAAATATTTGTGCCAAGAGTCATCCATTCCTAGTATGCACTCAACTGCTCACTGACTTTTCTAACAATTTACTCATGCTCTATTCTAGCAGCAATTGGCATTCATTTTAAGAAGCTGAATGCTTTAGACATAACCTGATTAGGTAAATGTACACAGCAGTCTCCCCTGGAAATCAGAATCACCTCTCATGTCCCCATGGTCCTTTGTCCCTGATTTTGTGTAAACAAAAGCCCACACAGTTATTGATTACTAAACAGAGGCTAGTTATTGCCCTTCTCTTTCTCAATGCCTGCATCCTCCAAAAGGTACTAGCCATTTCTTCTTTTTCTCTTGAGGATCCTCAGGGCTGTGATGTAGGCAAAATGAAGTGCCACATAAGTTAAGTATTTTGTCCGGCTGAAAGGACCATGTAAATTGACAAATGTATTTTAATGGATGCAGGTGGAGCTACCAGACTAAAAATTAAACTCATACAACCACCCCCCCCCCCCCAGCACAGGCAAACAAGCAGAATAGATCCAAATCTGGAGAGCTATCATGGACTCTTGAAATTTTATCTCCCAGTCTCCCATGTTAATGATCATAATTTCCACATAAGGATCTGGGTACATGGAAGATTGGTGAGTGAAAGAATGGGACACTGACCCAGAGATGCAGCATGCTGAGTGACTTCCAAGGAAGCAGTGAGCAAAGCTACTTGATTTCCTGAATTACCTTGTAGAATTAAAAGCCTTCCCACTTCTTTCAGGATGCAGACAGAGAGAGGGAAGGAGAGGGAGATAATGAAGGTTTGCAAATGAAGTGGGTACAACTATGCAATCAATCAACATTTCCAGGAAAGGAATTTGCATCAGTTGCCAAAACTGAACTGAATAATTGAACCAGGATTCTGATGAGAACTGATTTTGCCACTAGCCAATTATCTTTACCGCTCTTCCAGCTGTCTCCTTTCTCTTTCTCTCAAGGAGTTTATGAGTTTTCTCAAATTTGGTGATATTAGGTATGGAATTTTCAATCATGTAGAAACTCACATTTATCAAAGCAGAGTCCCCTAAAAAACAACAACAACAAAAAACCCCCACCAACCAGTAGTGACACAAGCAAAAAACAAAGTGGATTAAGAGCAAGACCAAGGAATGCAGAGGACATAGGGAAAAAGACCAGATTTTAAATATGTCCCTATCCTCTACATCAGAATAAAAAGTGATATTTCAGGATATTGCTGCTACTCATCTTACTCGAAAAGCAATCACATTTCAACACTTCGCAGTGGTGGTTAACACTGTAATTCACCTTGGTGGAACACCTTGGGAGGTAGAATATATGATCTCAAAACTTGAGACCTACAGTTTGAACATAAGGGAACAGCTCTGCTTGGACATCCTGCTGACATCTATATGTATAAAACCATGCTTGGTCTCATCCCTCCTCCCCTCAACTCTGGGAAGCCTTCATCCTTTCCGAAAAACTGTGAATGTCACCTCTATCCTCCTGGTAACAGTGACTCAGGCTCAAACCATCTCAAAGCTTTATGCAGTAACAGGAAAACCCTGGGGACAATTTCAGAAGGCTGTTTTCCATCCCCAAAAGGGCCTTCCTGCCAACTCGATGCCTGGAAAAATAAATAAGAGACATGCCACAATTTGGGGATTTATACAGGCTTCCACATTACCTCAAAGGTTGAAGACCACACCTTGGAGTGGCACAACTCTGAGACTTTCTCATCCCTTTGCCTAGCTGTCAGCAGCACTTATTAGACTTCTCAGCCTATCCTGATTTTTAAGCTTGAGGCTAAATTTGACAAAGCATATTTTAGGATCCAAGAGTATTTTAAAAGTTTGTACATAATGGAGAACTTTTCTCTACTCATCTCTGGAGAGTGCCAAGACAGATTCTTAATCCTGCCATATCACATGTTTTTTTAAAACATTGGTGAAAATGTAGATAGGTGAGATGAAATTTTTATTATTGATCTTAGGGTTTTGTGTTCACGGTGAGGTTAGCCAGTCAATAAACATTTATTAAACACCTACTATGTGCCAGGTATAGTGTTAAATCCAGGGATAAAAAGGCAAAAGATAGTTCTTGTTGGTGAGCTCACAGTCTGATGGGAGAAGCAACATGCAAGTAAGTAGGCACAAGAAAGCTTTCTATAGAATGAATTGCAAATAACCAATAGAGGGAAAATATTAGAATTAAGAGGGATTGAGAAAGGTTTCTTGCCAAAACTGAGATTTTAGCTGAGACCTGAAAGAAGTGAGAGAATCCAGGAGACAGAAAGAAGGAGGGAGAGCATTTCATGCATGAGAGACAGCCAGTAAAAATGTCTGGAGTCTGAAGATGGAGTGTCTTGTATGAGGAATAGCAAGAAGGCCAGTGTCAATGGATCAAAGTTTATGTGTGTGTTGGGGGAGGATGTAAGGCATAAGAAGACTGAAAAGGTGTGAGGGAGCAGGTTACAAAGGGGCTTTGAATGCCAAAGAAAGGATTTTATATTTGATCCTGAATGGGATAAGGGATCACTACTGGAATTTATCAAGTTAGGAGAGTGACATGGTCAGATTTGCACTTTAGGGAGTTCATACTGACAGCTGAGTTGAGGATGGACTGGAGCAGGGAGAGACTTGTTGCAAGGAGAACAACCAGCAGGCTAGTGAAATAACAGCAGACAAAAGGCGAGAGGGTCTGCATTGCAGTGGTATCAGAGGAGAGAAGGGAATGTATTCAAGAGTTGCTACAAAAGTGAGATCAAAGGCTTTGACAACTGATTGGATGTGGGGACAAGGGGATGATGAGAATTTGTCAAATATTAGTAACAGTTTTTGTGGACATCATGCTTTACTATTACAAAATGCTTTCACTTATATTATCACACTTTATATTCATCACAATTCTGTGAAGAAGGTCCTACACACATCAATATACTGATCTTAACCCCAGGAAGAGAATGAAGACCAAATTCAGTACACTTTCTATTATCTCATGTTGCCTCTCTCCTCAATAGGAAAGAACAACATGAGATTGCTCATCCAACTGGATGCAAATTAAAATAATACAAATACATTATGCCTTTTTATTTATTAATTTTTTTGGAAAAGCTACTAAAAAGGAAATGAAAACCATCAGATTCTTAGTATGCCATTAAATCCATGAATTTTGATTAAGCCAAGTAAGAAAGAGAACAGGAACTGGTTTAATTTGGATGTCTGAGACAGAGGATAACCTTTGAAGCATTTCAGGGAAACTGAGCAATCAGATTTAGGAACAAATGCTTTGCCTTAACTCTGACAACTGCCTACTTCAGATGAAATCAGCAGACAGAGGACAACCATGTTTAGGTATAATGCTTTAGTTACACATGCTAATGATGTTGATGTAAGAAAGAACAAAGTATTCAGGTGAGCTTTCTCTATGGAGGAGTAGCACAGTAGTTCAATTCTGGAAAGGAAAGAAGTCTGGCATTTGTAGGAAGCTTCTTCTATGTCTTTAAGAAGTTCTTTTATGTGCCAAGATATCATACAAATAGCCTGAGGTCTTAGAAAAAAGAAACACAGAAAAATTTGGATGATACTTATTAAATATTATGTCATAATATTAAAAAAAACAATGAAATGCTCAGCTGCATTAACAGCAAGTGGTCCTGATCAAGTCACTTTTAGAGTTTTGACAGTTATGGATACCATATTATAAGGAGGAAATAGATGAGGCTGAAAATATCTAGAAGTAGGTGTCCAGAATCATGAGAAGAAACAATTCTTTACAAGGACCTGTTGAATTAACCGGGATTCTTAACCACAAAAAGAGTCAAAATGATAGCCTTCTTCAAGAATTTGAAGAAGATGTAATAGATTTATTTTGCTTGTCCCCACAGGACAGAACCAAGAACAATGGGTGGAAATTAGAAATGTCAAATTTAGAATCCATTTAAGGGAGAAAAAAAACTTACAATTAAAATTATCCAAAAGTGGAATGAGCTACTTTTTTAGGTAGTAGTTCTGAAGCAAGGAAGTCCAGAGGAAAAGAAAGAAGGAAGGAAAGATGGATGGAAAGAAGGAGAAAAAAGCAAGGAAGGAAACAAGAAAGGAAAGAAATAAGCAGGGAGGGAAGGAAGAAAGGAAAGAAGTAAGGAAGGGAGAAAGAAGAAAGGATGGAAGAAAACGTGTACTTATTAGGTGCCTACTATGTGCCAGGCACTGTAATAAGAGCTTTAGAAATGTTATTTTGATTTACAAATATTTTTTAATTTTACAAATACTGTCTCCACTTTAGTACAAGTCTTCAAAGAGAGGGTACTGAGGATGATATAGAGGGGAATTCTGCCCAGTCCAGGTTAGTCTAGGGTGAATCCATAGTCCCTTACAACTCGCAAATTCTATGGTCATCCACAGCTTTCATGCTTGATACCTTTTGAGCCCATCCCAATTTTTTCAATCTTGATGTCTTAACACTGGAAGTGTTTTTCTCACCTTTGATTAAGATAATTTTCTGGACGGCAAGTGATGATATTAAGTATTCTGAAAATTCAAAGATATTTCATCAGCAAAATTCATTTTACAATTTCAGCAAAAGAGTGCCAAAGCCAAGAGAAGATACTCTGAACAAAGGGTGCTTCCCCTTCCTTTTTAGTTCTTTCCTCTTTCCCCTTCCCCACTGACTACCCCCCATAATTTTTTCCTTTTTGGTTCCTCTGCTATATTCTCTAGTTCAAGCAGTTCACATTTGGTGCTTTTAAAATATGGTAGTGGATATAAGGTCATTGTGATTCTCCTGAGTCACTTTCAATTATTTTACTTCAATTTATTCATAGCATTTCTTGCTGCCCTATTTTCACCCACAAAATTAAACACACTGCGGAGATTAACTCAACTCTTTTAGTTAGGTTTATGAGCTTATTTGACTCACTAAGTAGATTTCTTACTTCACTCTTCAAAAAGAAGGGCATCTTCAAAAAGCAAGCTTCACAACATATATTCAGTCGTGTCTCTCCTGGTGTCATAGAAAGGACTGTGAGTTTTTTTCTTCATCTTAATTCATCCCTATATTGTCCATCTTACTTTATAAGCACTGTAAGGACACAGGCTGTATCCTTTTAACTCTCTCTACAATTTAGTATCACACACAAATCAGCCTATACTAAATACTTTTGAGGATGCGGAACAAAAAGGAGCTTCTCAGGTGCAGATATATAAGCCAAGTATTTAAAGTAGCTCGAGAAAAAAAACAGAACTAACTATTTTTAATAAAGGAAATTATGTCATTAAGGATCTTTTACAAGGGAGACAAAATTGGAGATGAGGTGATATATGAAGAGCCTAATACAGAAATCTAAGTAATACAATTATAATTTGGGGAGGAAATAATTTTATAAACATGTCAATCCTAGTGAAAAAGTATGATAACCTTCTACTAGTTTCACAAGAAAAAAAGTGATTGGATGGAAGTAGCTGAGGAGTAAGAAGAGAACTGGCATTTCAGCCAGAAAAAAACTAAAATAATTTTTTAAAAATCCGAAGAGATTTGCCATAATAGATGCTGGACGTGGAGTGAGAAAGATCTGGGGAGAAATCTTGCTTCAGAGACTTATTTGCAAAATGACCTTGGGTAAGTCACTTAGCTTTTCTGACCCTGAATATCAGTGAAATTTGGATAATAATCACACCAACGTCACAGGGTTATTATGAAAATTAATTGAAATATATATGGACATGTGAATGTATATATATATAGAGAGAGAAATAAAATATAGACACTTGCATGTGTATATGTAATATATATGTAAAATAGGTACCTGTTTACATAGGTACATATAAAACACAAGTAGTTATATAAATGTATAGATACATTTATAGATATATTAGATACAACATATCTAATATCCATCCATCCATCCATCCATCTTTCTCTCTCTCTCTCAAGCTATCATCTAGCTACTACTGCCTAAAGCTTTAGGACTATACATTCAACCATCACATATTTTAGGCTTTCCAAGAAGGTCCTAAGCTCAAGTATAGGAAATATAAATTTAATTCATCTTTGGAAAAGAAGTATCCCTTTTCAGAACACGTATCCTAATGTTTGGCTTGGGAAATATAGGCACCATAGACATGGAGATTATTGCAATATTTTCTTAAATTAGAAAAGATTTTGATTTTGAACTATACATGCATACTATCCTCTACAAAAGAGTAGTAACAAAAGAATTTATTGTCCCATAATCACCAAGAGTGTGTGTAATAAATTTTAAGTATATGTAAATATTTATGAATAGTTATGTGTATGTATATGTATATGAATATGCATATATATATATGTGTGTGTGTGGATGCAGACACATATACAACTTAAATGGACTATGATCTTGTTTAAAGAACATAACCTATTCTTGACTGTCTCTCATGTGAGACTTGTTTATGTCCTCCTACATTTTCTTCAAAAGATGCTCCACCTAATGGGAAGAAGAAAAGAAGGAAGGAAGGGAGGGAGGGAGGAATAAAGAAAGGAAAGAAGGAATGGAGGGAGGAGGGAAGGAAGGAAGAAAGAATGAAGGAAAGAAGGAAGGAAGGAAAGAATGAATGAAGGAACAAAGGAAAGAAGGAAAGAAGGAAAGAAGGAAAGAAGGAAGGAAGGAAGGAAGGAAGGAAGGAAGGAAGGAAGGAAGGAATTATTATATACCCCAGAGTGTTCTAGCTACCATTCTACAGCCCTCATCAGTTGTGCCATGTTTATTGTCAGAGCCATCTGGATGACAGGTCCTGTGCTTAATGGCTGCTGTGTTTGTGATTATTGACTGGTTACAGTTTCCAGTGGGCATAATAGACTACTGACTGACTGTTGGTAATACACAGCAATCTTTCCAGATTACACATGTAAAAGCTGAAAATAAAAGAAAACCAATTTAAGGTCTTTTAAAAAGTACTTTCTGTCTGGAGACTTGAAACAGAGCCTCAATATACATCTCACATCAGTCAGGTTGGCAAGCTTGCATTGAGTCTATTAAATAATAATAAAAAAAAGGTTCATGAATTTCAAGCTTGGAGGGCTCTAATTACCTCATGCTCAAACTTTAACTACAAAACTCAGATAAATTGCTGCACTAAAACCTTAGAAGATCCTCCACCTGATTTGTGTGAATGCATCTAAAGCCCAGTGATGCTGATCCTGGAAGGAGTGTGTGTGTGTGTGTGTGTGTGTGTGTGTGTGTGTGTGTGTGTGTGTGTTGTGGTGTGTGTGTGTGTGTGTGTTGTGGTGTGTGTGTGTGTGTGTGTGTGTGTGTGTGTGTGTGTGTGTATTCCCTTTCAGCTGAGTCCTCTGGGAATACATTTTGGACTAATTTGAATGAGTATGTAAGGATTACTTGGATGTTTTGGTAAAGCTACCCAGTAAATTGGTCAATCTGAGATTTTATTATCCAAAAAGCATCCCAGCAGCCTTCCAGCCAAGGAATACTGGAGCTTTGTTAGTCATTCAGTTCTAGTTATCTATTTTGCCAGGTACAAGCAATTCAGGCTCAGCACAAGTCGTTAGCTGTAACATTAAGGTAATTGGCTAATAGTTAAGGCATAGATATCTCAGCTTTTTGGGGAGGGGTTCCAAAAGGAATGACCCTTCCTTGAACCAATTTATATACATTCAAAAGGGGTCCTGAGTTTATTCTGGTTTCCTGAATGTATGGTCTGCATTAAAAAAAAGCCAAAAGCTAAAATCTGTGTATAATAAGCATTATGTTAAGCAAATACTTTGTGCTTACACCCTGACAACCAAGAAATTCTGAAAGGATCCATTGCTCCAGACAGAGGAGAACACAGAAACCAAACACGACTTTCATATATCTTCCAAACATTCATATTTTATCAAAGATGCACTGTGGAGAAATGTGGTTTCCCCTCTGCCTATTCTAACGGTCTCCTTGGCTATTTATCTAGTTACAAACTTTTTTAGACGTGAAATATTTTAAAAAGTCCTTTGGAAATGGCCTGAGGTAATTTCAAACTTAACAGACCCTGTCCCACCAGAGCTCATTACAGTGAATTTTATAACAAAGTACCCTCTACTTAATTTTCAGAGCTTAGCCAAGCGTACTAGAAATGCAGCTGCATTAAGTGCAATTAATGGTATAATAAAAGCAGTGGAGGGCTGTTTAACACTCGAGAACCAGCAGTAAACAGTGGCTGCATGTTCTCTAACAGTCAGTGATGTGTCAAAGAGGCTGAAGTGTGAGATTTCCTATACCAAGGGGGAAAGCCAGTGTCTCCTGCTGGGGAAGAATCTTCTGTCCTTCAAGAATCCCACACAGAAATGGTGTAAAAGGAAATAAAATGATTCCCTCCAGTTATGCCACCAGCATTCTCCACTCCCTTTGAGCAGGAGTCCAAAACAATAAGCTCATATTCCCATCAGTGAGGGAAATAGACAAATTCAATTTCACAAAAAATGAGCCTAATAGCAAGTGACTCATATAATGCACAAAATGATTTGGTTTCATAACTAACAAAGTTTACTGTCAAATGACAGGGGGGAAAAGAAAGAAACATCCTTTCTGTAATAGAGCAAATTGTGGAAGAATGTTTATGTTTTTTAAAACTACAATATGGTAAGCAAACCTGAAAGAACTGCATAGGTACAAATGTACTATTTGGCACTTGAATATGGAAAGCTAGAATGAATGAAAAAATAGGCAACAGCTGATAAAAAGCAAACTAAGTACCCTTTAGAAAGACTAACACACACACACACACACGTACATACAACCATATACAGTATATTTATTTAATACCAATTAAATTTTTGCAATGGATTCCATACTTCTCTGTATTATGATATGAAATATACTGCTTATTTAAGGTGGCTATCAACCTAAAACCAGGTTAATTTACTTCTTATGGGCATAGAAGGTAGTGACAAGAATAGATGTGGTCAAGGGAATGAAGAATTTTAAGCAAACCAGCTGCTTGCAAAATACTTTTGGGGAGAGCAAAGGAGGTACATATTTTCAAAAGTTAGTGACTAGACAGAAGAATGAAAAGAAATCAACTCAAGCCCTCTCTACTTGACACACTAAAACATCAATGGCGTGGCATCACTAACAACCTTAGTGTTCCTTTCCTGAATTGTTCCTCATTCTATTTTACACATATTCTACTTCTATCCAATCTGACCTAACAGCTATTCCCTGAAATCAGTACCTCATCTACCATTTTGTGTCTTTTGTAAGCTGCCCTCTCCGGTTCAGATTGGGAATCCTTAGGTTCCTTCCGCAGCTAACTCAGGACCCATTTTCTACCAAAAACTCTTCCATGTTCCCTTTGGTGGTGCTCTCTCCTTTCTCAAATTGTCATGTATTTATTTATGTGTTTACATAAGTATAATGAAAACTATTTGAGGTCAGAGACTGATATTAGTTTCTTTTTTCTTTCTAAGTTTGGAATTCCTTCCATCAAGATGCATCTGAAAGGTCTATAACTTAGTAGATAAATTTTACAGAGTTATCTGAGGCTCAGAAAAGTTGACTAAATAAACTCAAATTTAAATCAAGTTTTCCTGACACATAATAAATGTTTATGGCATGTTTTAAATATATCTATACACACATTACACATATGTAATGTACATGTACATTGTATCTATATGTATATGTGGATATATACATACTTGCACTACATATTTAAACCCTTACTTTCTGTCTTAGTATCAGTTCTAAGACAGAAGAGCAGCAAGGGCTAAGGCAATCGGAGTTAAAGATTTGCCCAGGGTCACCTCTCTAGGAAATATCTGAAGTCACATTTGAACCCAAGTCTGGCACTGTACTACCTAGCTACCCTCTACATGTATATTTTTAATAGGCAAGAGTATTTGGCTGATGATTGAAAGAGAACAGTACATTGATATTGGACATCAAACTATTACTAAGTAAGCCTAAAAACCTCATGTAACTAAATGCCACACCAGGCAACAACTTCCCTAGCATTACTAATGTTGTAACTATGATAAATATATATTAGAAAGGCACATAATTTAAATTTTTGTCCTACCCATTTGTTCTCTAAAAAATCTAAATAATTTGGAACTGAGGTAATTCTTAGTCACATAGAAAATATGGGTATAAGAGTATATGTATGTGTAAATTCGTGTGTATATAACATAAAAGAGAGGGAGATGGAGAAAGAGTGAAATCGAGGGAGAGAAGACAGAGACAAAGAGAAAGAGAGAGAGAAAGAGAGAGAGAGAGAGAGAGAGAGAGAGAGAGAGAGAGAGAGAGAGAGAGAGAGAGAGAGAGAGAGAGAGAGAGAGAGTGGACATGGAACTTTAGAGTCAGAAATACTTGGTTGAAGTCCCATCTCTTATGTATACCCACTGTATGATCCTGGGCAAGTCATTTAATCTCAGTGTTCTAAGCAACTCTCTAAGCCTATAAGTTGTAGAGAAGGTGCTGCTCCAGTTTCTGTATCAATTAAATAACAGACCTATTCCCTATTTCTATAATATTTATATGTGTGAGTGTATGATTATATATATATATATATATATATATATATATATGATGTTTAAAGCTTTATTTTTTCCCATCATCAATGGATGTTGAAATACTACAAACTCCAAATCCTTTTGGTAAGGTGGACTATGATAAACATTAATCAATCAACTAGGAGTTATTCAAAATCATTTTTTCTCAGACTTTGGAGAATCAAAATTTACTAAGGAATTATTTCTGCACTGAGGGAGTTTATAGCCTGGTAGGGGAATGGACCAACCACCAAATATAGAAAACTTATAAAAGAGAATTTTACATGTTATAGAATTACAAAACGAAGACAAAAATAAGGTATTGGGGAGCAGTACAAAAATATTAAGATAATTTTTTATTTTTCCTATTTTCTGGAATTAGAAGGGTCAATATGCAGTAAGAGCAGAAGAAAGAAGAACAAGAACCTAGAAATACACAAATTAATATATCAAGTCACGGATAATGCAGAGTTGACTGAAAACTAACCTTAGGTAGGTAGTTACAGATTTGATAAAATGAATGAGTGCATGTGTGTGCACACATCCCTAAGGAACAAAATGTCAAGTTTAGGAAATAGCAGAAAAGCCAGTTTGAACAGAAAGGCATGATGGGAAGCCTGGGAAGGTCAACTGTGAGGGTCTTTCAAGTTTGAGAAGTTTGTATTTTGTCCTAGGTCAACAGGGATGCATTGGAGTTTCTTGAGTCAAAGAATGATGGGATCAGATTTGGGTTAACGGAAGATTATTTTTTGGGGGGGATGGTTTGGAGAGGTAAGGGATGGGAGAACAGTAATTTAACATGTTTTTGCCTTAGTCTCTTCCTCTGCAAAATGTAATGGAGGGTATATAAGACTAGATAATCCTTAAGGTCTCTTTCTAATTTCAAATCCTATGCTCTTTTTTTTCTCCTCACTCACGCAGGTGCAAAGACAAATGGCAAGCCTAAAGCTATCTCTCTGCAACTTCCCCCACTGATGCTGGTTCTTTCTCCAGGACAAAGACAAATCAGTTATATAACTTAAAACAGAATAGGGAAAGAGTGAAAAGTTCCCTTGATCTGAGCCCCTTTGCTATGTAGACACAGCCAGGGAAAATGACTTGGAGATGCTCACTCTCACCACTTATGGATCCATCCACTTTAAGAAGCTACAGTAAATAATAGCTTTTTGGGTCGCCTACAATTCTGCCACAATTCTAGAGATAAGACCTGACAAGATATATGCAAATATAAGGCATATTTCAAAGAACATTTCATCAAAACCCATTTTTTACACCATGATATGCTAAACTAAAATGGATTTAAACAGTAAATAATAATGATAATAATAATTCATATTTACATTGTTTCCAAAGTCATCATGAATTCCTGCTTTGAAGGACACCAAATACCTTACTTATAGCCTCCTTAGAATGTGTTCCAGGTCACTGATTAGCAATGGCAAAAGTAATTTAAAGACTACTTTTTTATATATGTATTATATGTATGTGTAAGTATTATATACATAGACTTACGCGTGTTTGTTGAATAAATGCAGGCAATTTCTTGTTGGACTCAAACCTAATAGTAACATCCCTTATGCTCCAAAAATTTTCGCCTTGTAATTTTGCATTTAAATCACACAAATTAAATATTCACTTGAATTACCGATATATCTTCTTTTTTTTTTTTTAAGTCAGCTACTTTGGAAAGGATTAATAGATCAATCATTCACCTGGTAACATGAATTAGTTTGGTTTCAACAGTTACTTGAGATAAAATATACTGAAAGAACAGGAGTTTCAAACAACCCAGTGGGGTCTGTGCTACTACCATTCCATTTTACAGATAAAGAAATGGAATCCAATATAGACTAAGTGACTTGCCTATGATGATATAGTATGAGGCAGGATTTGATCTCAGGTCTTCCTGTTTTCAAGTCTTGGTCTCTGTCCACTATACTCCCTAGCTGCCTCATAAGCCCACTTTGGCTTTATGAATACATAGGAAGAAGTTATCTTTAAAGTTGCCAACCTACATCCTTTAAACTGGCTCTAAGTACAATTTAAAAGAAAAAGTCATGTGCACATACATACAGACACGCATAAATATAATGTTCAGCCCTTTGCGGCATCAACTTTATTTTCCCGTCAACTATAATTTTCCCTAAAGACTGCTGACTTCTTTATGGTATAATAAAGTTTAGTCCAGGATTACAATAAAAAAGCTTTCATAATATCCAGGACCCAGGCATTTCAGATTAATTTTTAAATTGCATCTGATAATCAGAACAAATGGGCAATTGGATGTTTGTGACCTTGAAAACAGGCTTTTCATAACCTTCTTGTGCCTGTTTTCATTTTGTTCATATCTTTAAGGCCAAGTTTCATTAGGTAAAAGCCAAGTTTAGAAGATTGTTTTGTGTATGCGTGAAGTAAATGCTTTATTTCATTAGAGTTTGTTGTGATTTTAAATTTAGGGTGAATTAACTCATCCACAGAGGAATGGTAATTTTTTATCACACCTTTTCAAAACATCAGTATATAGCTATTTCCCTAATTGGAGACAGGAACTTTGAGATGAGATTGCAATGCCTGGAATTTGATCACTCTGAAATGAGGAGCTCACTTCAATGTTTTTTGACATTAAAGAAATAAAGTCACCTTCATCCATGGAATGTTAGAACTCAATGGGGATTCAGAGATATTCTTCCATTTGCTTATTTTAGAGATGAGAGAACAGAACCCCAGAGAGGGTAAGTATCTTCATAAGGTCAAAGAATTATTTCTGGATTAGGATTCCTTGACTTTTAATTTACAACCTAAGTCTCCTTTGAGTAGCAGAGTAGACAGAGAATTAGATCTGGAATTAGAATAGATTAGGGTTTAGATATTGTCTCAGACACTTAATAATTACTTGACTTTAGGTGAGGCTCTTAATCTTCTCAAACTTTAGTTTCTTTTTTTTTTCCTTTTTTTTTGGTTAATGGAGATAATAATAATACCAACTTCATGGGAGTAGTGTTGAAGAATAAATGTGATGATGTATGTAAAGTGCTTCTGGAACTTAAAGTCTTATAAAAATGTAAGCTACTATTATTATTTCATTTCAATCACCATTGTCTACCATCTGCCTTTCTTGATCTCCCCAGATCCTAGTGCTTACATACTGTTCTACAGAAGCAGTTGTCTCTATATGTTCCCTTACATGTATTTTGTGGGGCAGCTAAGATGGCTTAGTGAATAGAGTGCTGGACTCAAACTCAGGAAGCCTCATCTTACTGAGTTCAAATCTGGCCTCAGACACTTCCCAGCTTTATGCCCCATGGCAAGTCACTTAACCCTGTTTGCCTCAGTTTCCCCATCTGTCAAATGAGCTGGAGAAAGAAATGGCAAACTACTCCAGTATCTCTGCCATGAAAACTCCAATGGGACCACAAGGAGTTGGACACAATTAAAAATAAATGAACAACAAATATGTATGAATTTTGTAGAAAATCTCTATATATCTTTGTACATGATGTTTCCTTCCTCTGGTAGTCTAAACTTCCAAAAGGCAGGGCCTGTTTCATTAGTGTCTTTTCCCCCCTCAGTACTTAGCACAGCAAGTAGTTGCTTAAAACAAATAGTTGCTTAAAAATGAATATTGACTTGTTGTAATTAAGCAATACAACCTCCCTGGTGCTTCCTTTTTGATGATTAGATGCCAATTGTTCTCTTCTGTGATATAGAAGGGGCGTGTGTATGCTATTTTATTTCTCTGCATGGTCTCACAGAAGAGTTTCCATTAAGTTCTACAACTTCAAGTATCCACTTCAATGGGTACATTAATAAATCATTATCTCTATCACATTGGAGTAAGTATGTATGCACATAGGCATGCATGTATATACTTATGCACACGGGTATAGGCACAAGGAATTGGGTATGTGATTAATAGGAAAAGGAGAATGGTGGTTTGGAACTATCAATCAAATATGTAGCTTATGGTCAACATAAAGGAAAAGCTGAGAAGCCCTAAATGTTTACTAGCTTAAATATAAAGAATTGTAGAAAGCAAGGGGGAAAAAAGGATAGAAAGGAGAAAGAAATCCAAAAGGAAATAAAAGACTTCAAAAGGAAACCCAGAATCATTCCTGCTGAGTTCCACATAAGCTCTCATATGACAAAAACCTAGGGATGGTAAATCACCTTATAAAACACATCCTGGGAAGATTTGGATTCAATTACGAAGCAAGATGGACCACCAGCAGCAAAGATGTTATTCCTGGAATTTCAATGCAAAGCAAATGTACAGATGTTGGCATAAAAGTCAAACTGTTGGTAATGGAATTGAAAATAAAGATCCAGGAATGAGATTAGAAGATATAAAGAATTAGCCATGCAATAAAGGAGACCATTACATGCATGGCATGGAGCGCAGGAGGCCAGCACCTTATGACACTCTGAAACCGGCACCAATCAAATGACTGGGTTAAGAGAAATTGAGCAAGGATATCGAATAAAACAAATACTGTATTAAAATCACCATCTCCATAGGCAGAATGTAAAAATCATATCACACTCATTGAAAAATAATTCATTAAACTGCACCCCAGCAGGACGTAAAGAACAACAAATAGTATAAAAAGATATTGAGCAGCAGGGGGGAATAAACTTTACAAAACTATTAAACCGTGCAACAAAGAAAAATAATACAAGAGGGAAACAATCAAAGTGTCAGGCTAATACATAAAATAACCATGTTAATTCATAAGAGAAAAGGCATCATGAAAAAGACACATCCTTGTTACATTAAAATTCAGACTTCTTATACAAACTATTCTTTTTACTTAAGTCTTTCTTTTACTTTTTGAGTTACTATCTATTTTTATTTGTTACATATAATATGATATGTAACATAAAATATAATATGTTTTATTTGTTATGAATAGATAAAAATTATAATAAACAGGCTTATCCAAGATAAATTCTTACATTATCTATGTCCAAAAGTCTATGTCTCATTTTTTCTTTTTTCCTTTTTTGAGATATCAAAGCTGACCTTATGCTAGAGAAAGAAAGAAGGAAACAAACTCTAATTAAGCGCTACTATATGCTAAGTATATTAACCACATGACAAAAATCATCTCATTTGGCACTCATAGTAACCCTACAAAGTAGGTGCTACTGTTTTCTGGATTGCACAGACAAGGAAACTGAGGCAGAGATCAGGGGACTTGCCCAGTATCATACAACTAGTAACAGTTGGAGGTGACACTTGAACTTAGGTCTTGACTCCACTCTCAGGAATCTGCTGACTGTGCCACCTAGAAAGGAGGACTGAAATAGAGAAATAGAGAGAAGCAGGTTTCTCTATCTGGAGAAAATGGCAAACTACTGTACTACCTTTGTCAAGAAAACCCCAAATGGAATTGCAAAGAGTGGGACATGACTTCTGTTCATCCTAGTATATTGCTTTGACAAGGATTGTCTTATTTTGTGGGTCAATGAGGTGGTGCCATAGAGCACAGAGCATTGGGCCTCAAGTCAGGAAGATTCACTCCCTGAGTTCAAATTTAGACTCAGACATTTATTAGCTGTGTGACTCAGGGCAAGTCACTTATCTCAATTTGCCTCAGCTTCCTCATCTGTAAAATGAACTGGACAAGGAAATGGCAAACCATTCCAGTATTTTTTCCAAGAAGACAGCAAATAGGATCATGAAGAGTTGGACACAACTAAAACAACTAGATCACATCAAAGTTTCTGTCTGCAGGGACTAGAAAAGCCTTGTACCAAATAACTTATCCAAATGTCAAAGCATCCCTAGGACATCTGAGAAATCTCTTTGTTCTGAGTATGGAGAAGAATTGAGAAGAAAAAGGCTCATGTATTTGAGAATTCACTGATTTTATGGAAGTATTTGCTTCTGGAAATGATAACAACAATAAAAATAGTTAATAGTTTAGTTAATAGTTAGAACTTATTTAGTTTTTTTAATGTTTGACAATATTATCTTAAGCAGGACATTTAGCTTCTCCCTAACCATTCTTAACAGTTCATTGAATGGTTTCTTGCTTATAGAACTCTTGATATGTATAGGAACTGTCTTATTATAAAAAATAATCTAGATTTTGAGACAGAGGACATTGGGTTGACTCTTGAGTTCTGCTATTTACTCTTTGTGTGATCTTGGGTAAATTATTTAACCTTTCATGGCCTCAGCCTCATTGTTTTCATCTGTAAAATGAAATGAGCGAACAAAATAACTTTATAGTAAATCCCAGTTCTAAATACTAAATATAATGTATAGAAGAATACTTAAAGGGTTCATTTTTTCCCAAGAATTGTCAACCCTTATGTCTGCCAAGGATATACCCTCTTCTAGAATGTGATCTACTATTTCATCTCTAAAATAATACTTTTTTTGGAATGCTAGAGGAATTATCTCTATACTCTACCTATGAAAGGGTAAAAATTAGCTAGGAAGAGAAGGAGGGCAAGGAGGCAACTCCATTTTTATTTAGACTTTAGCAGTGATTAAATAGTTTTTCAGTTATTCCAATTGTCATATTGGAAAAGAAATATGCAAATAGTTCCGAGCATCTGAGATTAGGAGTGAAGAGGAAAATTGTAAGTCATCTAATTTAATATCCTTATTTTATAGGTGAGGAACCTGAGGTCCAGAATGATTAAAAGAACTTGCCCAATGCCCCTCAGGTTGAAAGTGGCAAGATTGAAATGGCATAGAGTTTAATAGTGAGTATGTGTATGTATTTGGGGAGTGAGGTAAGGGAGAAGCAAGGAATTTGGAGAGGATGGGACCAAGTCAGGAGAGATCAGATTCAAAGGAATGTCATAGTAGGAGGCTCTAGGAAACAATAACAATGTCTGAAAACCATCAGAACCAGAGAAAATGGAGGAACCTGAGGAAGGCATGCAAAGATTAACTCTACGGAAAGCTGAAATGTTTAGTGAAAAAGAAAATGTTATTCAGTTCCCATTTACAGCTTTATGTTTCTTTCCCCTAATTCTAAGCAACTCAGGTTAAAGGTCCAGAACTCAAGAAATTATATGGAAGTTCAAATTGGAGGGTTCACTTTAAAAATGTAGACATTAATCTATGCATGATAGATCTTTTTTGGCATGGATCCAGATGTACATTTTACTTACACATAGATGGAGAATAATCTCTACCTCATTCTGGACATCAGCATTAAATGTTTCCAGTCATCCCTGAGATGAGCTGATCTCTCAACTAACAATCAGTATCTCAAGCTTTTCTTCTTTTTTATTTACCTTGGCAATTGCCTATAGCACAGATAAAGAATCTGCCTCTATTTGTCTTTAAAAGCAAAATTGTTTTTTAGTTATAGGTTCTAATAAATTATACTCAGGACCTTAAGTTTTCTATTTTCCCTGCTTCATATTTTGAAATTTGGAATGAGATAGGGGAGAAAAATGGGTAGAATGGAAAGGTGAAGATAGTGAGGACTAGCTTCAGTCAGATTTTCTTTTATGATTTTTTCTGGGTAGAGATTTCAAATGTCAGTTGGCTATGATTTCTTTTAATGGCTATGTTATAAACACCTGAAAACCAGGAGGTACTACTGAAGTGTATACATTGAGGATTTCATGTGATTTCCTTAATTTCAAGTATGGATCACATTTCATGTTACTTTTTAAGTCTCAAACTATAGAAGCTATTATTTTCACTTTACTATTTTATAAAGATTAACTGGAACTAACACTTGCAAATAATTTATACATCAAAGAATAATTTTGTTTATGGTAGTATGCTTTGGTAGAGGACATCTATGAGTGAATGAATGAATAAAAGTTCAGTTAATAATTGTTTACTATGTGCAAAGCACTTTGCCAGAATTTGGGGATAGAAGTAAAAATATACGACAGTTCCTGCTATCAAGAATCTCACATTCTAGGGACAGCTAGGTGAAGAGAGGCAGGTATGGAGATGTGAGTTCCTAGATTCATATATGACCTCTGACACTTGTTAGCTGTGTGTTCCTGGACAAGTTACTTAACCCCAAATGTTTAGCCCTTACTGCTTTGGAATCAGTACTTAGTATCAATTTTAAATAAAGTAAGGTTTTTGCTCTTTATTAAAAAAAATATATATATTTTTTTTGGCTTAGAAATTCCACTATTAGGGATATATCCCAAGAAGATTATGGATAAGAAGACATATTTACCAAAATATTCAGAAGAATATATTTGTGAATAGAAAAGAACTAGAAACAAAGTAAATAGCCACTGAGTGGGGAATAATTACTGTGGTACATGAATGTAATAATACTTTGCTGTAAAATATTATTAATATGATGAATACAGAGAAATGTGGGAAGTCCAATAAGAACTGATACAGAAAGAAGTAAACAGATCTAAGAAAACAATATACAAGATGATTCTATTAATATAACTGGAAATAAAAGCAATTACATAACAATCAAAAGTGAATGTTGCAAAACTACAGACAAATACTGCCCTCCAGAAGAGATGTTCTATCCCTCCATTTACAGCAGTGAGAAGAAGACAGACATAGAGCACTGCTTATATTTCCAGACTTAGACGCATTGATTGATTTTGTAAATTTTTTTCTCCTCTTTCTCTTTTTCTTTAAAAAATTATTCTTTTTGAGATAGGATATTTCTTGGGGAGTGGCAGGGACATGGGGGATATTTTGATATTGTAAAAGCAAAAGATATCGATAGAAATGTACTAAAACACCTATTCAACTGTTTGATAGCTCTAAGGATTTTAGTGGTAAGAATTTTATTTTCTGGTTCTTTGATAAATATTGCTGCTAAAAAGATAGGGACTATAGAACTTGTAGAGACAGTTGCCAAGATGTTTCACATAAAGAATTGATCTTGGATAGAGGGAACAGGTTGGATATAAGACCTTTAGTCAATTGGTGTGTATATATGGGCTTGGGATGAGGGGATTAGTCTGTTAGGTTTTTCCTACCATAGTTACAGAGGAGGTAGTTTGATGTGGTAGCAGTATTCTGGGACTTGCTCTGTACATATTATCTTTTACCTTGGTTTCAGCATGCCTTGATGCTTTATCTAGTCTGGCTTATTTACCCTATTGATAGCAGTTGGTTGGAAGTTGTTGTTAAGGATAGCAGGAATGGTGGGCCCCTTGTCCACAAGAGTTGCTTCCTTGGAGGATCACTTGCTGGGGGTCAGGCTTGAAGTCTGGCTCTTGGCTTAGAGAGCACTGCTGTTCCCAGGGTCCTTGGGTCAAATTGCCTATTAGTAGCAAAAGACTAGTCGTTTTAATAGATGGCATCTAGGATAGCAATAACACTTTCTGAAGATATCTTGGCTTCAGGGGAGATTTTACTATCCCTATCAATAGAGGATGGTATGATGGCTATCTTTCAGGTCAATTTGTAGAGATTCATCTGCTTGGAGTGTGGCTGCCAAACCTTAAATTACATTAAACAGATTTAAGTTCATGAAGCCTTTGGAGAACTTGCGAGTGGAGTTAAAATTTCTTTACAATGACATTGGTGGTCTTGAGTAAGTTAGCCATCTAGCCAATAAATTGAGTTCCTAAGGCTTGATCAGAATTTCCTCTGATGATATAGAGAGATTACTATGGATGAAGAAATGAAACTGAAATAATAATGGAGTCAAATGACTTGAAGGAGGTTTTTTCACTATAAGATCAAAGGTGACTATGATGTAGTTCTCATTAAAGTGGGCTGTAATTTTCCTATAGATCACAAAGATAAAACAATCTGTTCTCAGCTCCAATTATTTCTAGATTCCTTTTCTAAGCCCTTGAGCCAATAGTTTCTCCATTATTCAGATAAATGATGGAAGAAATAAAACCCTACGTGAAAGAAACCCTCATGGCCATAACTCATGAGAATCTAAAAGGGAGATTTCACACTACTGAGCAACAAGGTAATATAAATGACTGGATTATTAATTTAGAACACAGGGATAAGTTAAAATTTAGGCAAGTATCAGAGAAATGATTTGAAACTAGATCTCTACATTCAAATGCAGCATACTTTTTTAGCATACCTTGCTACCTAACTTATGGACAGCATCTCATACCAATCCCCTTCACCACTAGATACTTCCCTATATGCTATATTACCTATAGCAGAAGGTACAGTGGGAATTGTGCCGCATTTGAATGAAGAATATCTGATTAAAAATAATTTCACTGATACTTTACTATCTGATTTAAAGATGTGATGTAGAGGAACATGGGGGAAGATAGACAACGAATTAGATAGAATACCAGTCCTAGAGTCACTTACCCTCTTTGGGTTATGTTCTAAATCTGTAAATTAGGGCACAGGAGTTAAATTAGATGATATGTAAAATTCCTTCCAGCTCTAAATATATGATCAGGTGATTCTAATCAGGGCTACACCTAGCTTTAAAGGTGCCATGATTTAAAGATATGTATTTTGTAGAGTTTGTATCTTGTATATGAGTATTTTGAGGTGACTTAAAGATGCAATATAGAGGAATGGGGGGGCAGGTAGGTGGTGAAGTGGATAGAGTGTCAGGCCTAGATTCAGGAAGATTCGTCTTTCTGAGTTTAAGTCTAGTCTCCAAAAATTACTAACTGTATGGCCCTAAGCAAGTCACTTTACCATGTTTATCTTAGTTTCTTCACCTGTAAAATGAGCTGGAGAAGGAAATGACAAACCACTCCAATATCTTTGTCAAGGAAATCCCAAATGAGGTTATAAAGAATCAAACAGGGTCAAAATGACTGAAAATAGCAACAAGAGGAACATGGCACCCATACTAAGTGGATTGCTTCAACCTGCTAGTAATAACTTCTATGCAAGAAGTAGTATAAAAGAAATCATCAAGAAAATGAAGTCTCGATTGAAAAAGGACATAGACCATTCCATTAGAGCAAAGCATAATGGGAGACTAACCTGAGTTTTTCACTTTTATGCATAGATTTAAAAAATGTCTAAAGAAAATTTTAATCTTTGGTCCATAGATCTGTGGATAAATTTCAGAAGTTCTGCAAACCTGGATGTGAAAACAAAATAACTTCGTCTATACTGTTTAATTTTCTTTGCAATCCTACGTATTTAAGTATAGGTTTTTAAAAGCATTATTCTGAAAAGGAGTCCAAAATTTCACCAGACAATCAAAGAGTTCCATGACACAGAAAAGGTTAATACCTCCTGTGCAGGAGGAAGGCCTATAGTAAACTGGGTAGATTCTCTAAAGGGGATCTATGGAAACACTTGAGATCTGTGTTATTAAGTCATTTCAATCATGTCAGCCTCCTCATACTACATTTGAGATTTTGTTGGCATTTCCTTCTCCAGCTCATTTTACAGATGAGGAACTGAAACAAACAGGGTTAAAAGATTTGCCCAGGTTCACCCAGCTAATAAGTGTCTGAGGTCAAATTTGAACTCAGGTCCTCATGACTCCAGGGCTGGTGCTCTATGTACTATGCCATCCAGATGCCCACCTCTTGTACAGATTGAAAAAGTACGGATAGGCAGTCTGCATTGTCCAAAGGAATGGCAACACTTTTGAAATCATGAAACCATTGAAGTATTGATATCTATTATTTATTTGTCCATATTACCTAAGAGAATTTGTCACCATCAGTTTGTATCTAAATGTTGCAAAAGTCCATACTTTTTCTAATAAGAAATCATTTCACAAGGTCCTTTCTGGCCAAGAAACTCTTAACTACCATAAACTAGTCAGACACAATACAAGATGATTAGGCTAGGAGTATGGAGACTATGTAGCATAAATGCCAGTTAAACATTATACCATGCTTCATTTTAATCATGTAGCTTTCATCTTTTTTGAACACCCTTTTAGAATCTCTTGAAAAATATGCTTTGGAAAAAAAAGCTGAGCTGCTGTTAAGTACTGCAAGCTGTTGGGTATATACTGTGCCGCAAAAATTGTTTTTTAAAAAATTATTAAACTTTTCAGTGTTGTAGGTCCTGATGCTTGTGACCTGAAATAAAGGGAGATAAATGATTCCAAATGAAAACCTTGATTTGTAGAACACAAAGTGCTGTGTTTTCATATTTGTCATTATTTCAAATATGTTCACATTTGTCATTATTTCAATAATGATAAATGCCAGGCTGTAACAGAGAAAATTTCTGGGATTTATTCAATTAATTGTATTTCTAATCCTGATTGAGTAAATATTACTACAAGGGAAATTTGCATGACAAAAATTTCAATTTTGGGCCTGTGATTTACTTAAAGGATACATGATAAAATAAAATATGTATCTAAAGAACTTGGAAACCACCTTTGGATAAGTTAAGATACAGTTTAATGTGTTCATTACAGACATGAAGGAAGATATATGAGGCTCCAAATATATAGCTATTAAGGAAGAATCCAATTTTTGCTTTGATATTTAATTTTTTTTAAACCCTTACCTTCTGTCCTGGAGTCAATACTGTGTACTAGCTCCAAAGCAGACGAGAGGTGAGGGTAGGCAATGGGGGTCAAGTGACTTGCCAGGGTCACAGAGCTAGAATGTGTATGAGGTCAGATTTGAACCTAGGACCTCCCATCTCTAGGCCTGGTTCTCAATCCACTGAGCTACCCAGTTGCCCACTCTGATATTTAATTTGAAAAAAACTTTCTTTTTTCTTTTAATACTGAGTATGGTTATTTGAGAGGTAGAGATGATGATGAAGTAGATTCAGGCTTCTAGATTGTCTAGAAAAGTATGTATAATGCCAATTATAATGCCTAATAACTAAAACAATATGACACAATAATTTATATTCACACAACAGTCTATAGTATCAAAAGGAAAGGGAGAACATTAGAACTAAATAAATTCAGGGTAGAGATTGAATATATTATATTGCATATTCAAAAGGAGGGTATCATTTCTTAGACGTCCAAATATTGTTGACATGAAACATTTTGTGGTTGTTGTTCAGTTGTGTCTGATGCTTTATGATCCCATTTGGGGTTTCCTTAGCAAAGATACTGGTTTTCCATTTCCTTCTCCAGCTCATTTTATAGATGAGACAATGGAGGCAAACACAGTTATGTGCTTTGCTCGAGGTCATACAGTTCATAAGTATTGATGGATTGTAACTTGGGTCTTCCCGATTCCAAGTTTGGCACTCTGTCCATTGCATTACCTAGTTGCCTGGTATGAAGAATAGCACAGATCAAATAAAGACAATAAAATTCTCTCTATATTTAAAATGACCTGGGTCTTCATATGGATCTAAAAAGACTCTATTGATCTTAGATCTACTTCACACGTTTTATAATGAAACGATTATTTCCTTATTTTAAAAAGTGAAGGAATTGATAAGGAGCACTCTTATTCAAGTCCCAATTCTGAACAATAAGTAGGGGAGAGTTGCTAAAGAGAAACAACTAGAACTTTTGGGGGGGATAATTGTTCCATCAGGGAGTTCTTAGATGGAGAAAAAAGGAGAAAGGTGAGAATAAATTTATGTACAGCCTTGATTTGGGGAAACAGATTTCAAAGGTTTCATTAAGAAATAAAAAAGTAAAGCTACTATCCTAGTGCTTAAATTCTAACGTCAAAGCCCATTCATTACAGACAGGATATTCTCAAGAACAAAAAAAATCTGACCATTACATAACAAGTGCTTCTGATGAGGAAGGAACTGAGAAGCCATCTAAAAAAATAAGTTATATGGATAAGCAAGGAGTTTGGCTTATTTTAAAAATTTATTTACAGAACATAATATGTTCTTGAAAGGGAAAATGAGTATTTTTATGAACATTATGCTGTGTAGTATGATTTTTCAAGGACAGTACATTTTAGATAGAGGAAGAAATATAGTGAATATGAATATCTATGGTTCTTCTGTTTGTTCCACTGGAAAGTCTCCCTGGTATTCATCAGAAAACACTGCTGGCAAAATATAAACCTGGTATTTGCTGAACACTAGAGAAAATGATAATAAAAGAAAAGAAATTTAAGAGATGGACATAGAATGTGGTGGTGCTGGGGAGAAAAAGAAGTTTGGATTAAAAAATTTGTCCCTCACTTTGAACAGAAAAATTGTACTTAAAGATAAAGATGGCTTCAGATTATTCTTAAATTTGTTGGAGAAAATGCAAAGGAAGAAACTGAAGAAGATGGGGTGGGGGGAGAGAGTGAGTGAGAGAGACAGGGAAGGAGGGAGGGAGAGAGAGAGAGAGAGAGAGAGAGAGAGAGAGAGAGAGAGAGAGAGAGAGCTGTCTCTTATAC
>NC_058131.1:521357045-521447822 GCF_016433145.1 Gracilinanus agilis | reverse complement strand
GAGAGAGAGAGAGAGAGAGAGACAGGGAAGGAGAGAGAGAGAGAGAGAGAGAGAGAGAGAGAGAGAGAGAGAGAGAAGGGAGGCAGGGACAGGGAGACAGAAAAACAGAGGAAGAGAGAGAGGGAGGGGGAAAAAGAGAAAAGCAGGGGTAAAAATAGACTTGTGAGGGCCTCTGCCAGAAGAACCATTATTTTTATGATTCCAAAGACTTTCATAGATCTTTGAGACTAGTGGTTACCCATCAAAGGATTCTGTTTTGTTTACCTCCTTCTTTTAATGAAAAATTCATCTGTGATATAGCAAACTATGTATTTGTAAGTGGGGAGTTCATCTGAATATACTAGGTCTTTCACACATGGGACTTCTTTGGTTTCATGAGTGAGAGTGTGAGAAAAGAGTAAAAAGAGTAAAAAAAACACACACAATGTTCTTGGACTCTTTCTGTCACAAGATAATCTGAATAATCTGACACAATGGTGAAAATAAATTTAATAACAGTGATAATAGCTAACTTTAAGGTTTGCAAAGCATTTTTCATATAACACTTCATTTTATTTATAATCCCGAGGGAGTTTATTATATGCATTTTACAAATGAGGAAGCTGAGAGCATAAGAGTTTAAGTTACTTGCTCAGGTTCATGTGATCAAGTATCTGAGTCAGAATTCAAACATTCACTATGACCTATACAATATGTCTCCTAAGATACCAATACAGGAAACCCAAAATCATTTTTTTAAGACAGCTTTTAAGTCCTATAAAAATATCAGGAATGCTTAAGGTAAAAAATGTGTTCTAAAATAACCAAAAAGGATGTAATTCTGAGCTACAACCAAGAAGGACACAATTCTGAGCTAAATCTGCATAATTAATATTTTCTCCATCACTTTCTTAAGTCTAGACATTAGCTGTTCCAATAATGTTTTGAAGAAAAGCAGAAATATGAGATTCTAATAAGTCTGATGAAAGTCTAGGCTCAGTGATTCCAAGAGAGACACCAAGAATCAGAACTTTCAAGCGGGTCAAAAATATTCACTGGAATAAAAATGTCATAAAAAATATGAGAGCTTTGGCAAAATGTTTGCATTATGGTCTATTAATGTACAAGAGAAGTTAATTTATGATATCCGCTTTCAGCTTCCAGATCTTTAAAAAATCAGCATCAAGGCCATTCAAATTACTCAGTGTCTAATACAACTAACTTTTCAATATTGTCACATTCATACTTATGTTAATAGTTTATCACTTTTCTGCCTGATTTTTATTCTCATTTTCACATCAGACATTTGATTCAAAGATCTTTCTGTTGAGGAAATATGAAGCCGGTGACTCAGCAGACAAGGGAAAGGTAATGGTCAAAGAAGAATTAGAGCACTAAGTCTCTTAAAACTACTTTACCTGTGACTTTTCTATCTGATTTATTCAAAATTACTTCAATAAAAATTGTCTAAAAGTTATGCCAATTTTAATAAATCTGTATTAATTAGAAGTGATGCAGCATTACAGTTTTATTCCACACTTAGAGCAGTATGTGTTTCTGGAATCTGGACAACTTTCTTTCCTTTTATGCAAATGAAAATTCTTTGACCTCATTAGAAGGGAAACAACCAAATTCAATATGGCTGCCAAGAAATTGTCTCTAGATATTACCCAAGAAAGAGGGCAAAGAAAAAATAGATTTTTAAGAAAGATAAACTATAAAGTCTGCTGTCAAATATATTTCCCACAGAAATAATTCCTATGGAATAATTTAAAATTTATTCTTAGTCAACCACTTAAACATTTGGAGACTTTATTTAATAATGAAAAACAATTAACAATGGGAATTATATTTTCTTAAACTACCAACTCTTCCCAAATTTATGTCTATGAATCAGTATACACACACACACACACACACACATATATATATATGTATGTATGTGTGTGTATATATATATACATATATATATATGTATGTATATAGTCTAGTCCAAATTCTATGTAACCTAGAGCAAGTTACTGAGATTCCCTTTGGCTCCTCTTATCATATATATAATGAGAAGACCAAGCTATCAAATCTCCAAAGACCCTTTTAAGTTGAACATTTTCTCTGTTTAACCCACATGGCCTCTGGGGCTTCACTTGGATAAATGTAGCTCGGGACATTTCACATTTAGAAGTTTCCCTATAAACACTACTAAATCATAGCTCTAAAAAATAGGAATGGATTCATGTGAGAGATCCAGATGGACATGGATTAGTCCACATCATTATATCATGGTGTTAAATACTTTAGCCAATTAGTCCAAGTGAATAATTTCTCTGTCTTCACCGTTATAGCAACATAACGCTAATATGGAGGATATGTATGCATGTATATGTTTATGTATACATATAATGTATATGTACATATAATGTTTATGTATATATAATTATATGTACATATGATGTACGTATACATATAAAGATAAACAGATATAAAATGTTTTATATATACCCCATAATATATTTAGATATATTAAGTATACACTCCATTATGTGTGTATATATGCATTTGTGTATAGGTAGATAGATGGGTGTATGTGTGTGAATATATAGTCATGTATGTGTGTGTGTATTATATATCTCGTGCTAAGTCACAGTAATGGGGGAAAATTGCACACTAGGACTAGAACTGGAAAAATATTTTAAATATCTCTCAGAGCATATAAATTATCTCATTTATCCTCAAACCACAGTATCATTCCTGTTTTACAAGTGAGCGATGCTGTTGAGAGGGGAAGCTAAGTTATCAGCTAAGGATGTCATGGTCTGTCTAGTGTTCTTTCCACCAGATTACCCTATCTTGAATTCATACAGCTTTTCACATGGCTTGAAGCCTGAAGGTGACCTAATTTCACAATGTGCTATCTTCAATGCCACCTGCTTCTTTGATATCTAAGAAAGACCTCCATCTTCTTGACTCATCCTTTCTCATACAGGATCCTAAAGAGTATAGGAAATGCATTTAAGGGTCAAAGGAAATTACTGTTGCAATGGCAACTTTTCATGGAAGAAAGACTCCATGCTGAAGTGATGGAATCTGTGTGGTTAAGGAGGCTGCCCAACGAAACCCATATTTGCTTGGCACCTATGCCCTAGTGGAACAATTTGACCAACTTGTGAACAGGCATAATGCCATCTAACCATATGGGTGTGAATGTAGGCTGCCAAGTGACCATGTAGGAGAATCAAAAATGTTTGCTGAGGGCAGCAGTCCCAGTCTAGGACATCCAAGCAGCTGTCTATCCAGAGATTTACATGTCTGTGGTAAAGGGGATATGACATTGCTAATCCAAAGGCTAGATTAATTAAAAAAAACATAAAAACCAAATTCTTTGGCTATGAATGGCCACTTGGGGAAAATAAGAAATCATCCACTGGTGATTACATATTTTTACACAAATTCCAAACTATATCTCTAATAGATTTCTAAGGAGTTTTAATAAATTTTAAGATAGTGAACAGTTAGCTAAAGAAAAAAATAGCTTTATAAAGTATTATATGCACTCATTCTTTGTCACAACTTTTTAGAAACATAAAAAACATAAAATTGATATGCAGATACATTTCAGGAAATTGTAAGTAACTAAGACCTGTTAATAACTTCTACTAGAGCAAAAAAAAAAAAAACAAACAAAAACCAAGCAAATTTGTAAATTGTATACTGGAATCATGACATAGTTCACTGAAGCTTTATGTGCCATTGTCTTGTAAATAGGAATACTTCATCTATCCAAAACATTCCCCATCTGGATCACAACTATGAATCAGAAAAAAAGAAGTCTTCTGACCACCTGAAAGACAAATCTTAATGTCTATACACAAATGTTCATGAACTGTATTACATGTTCACATTCATAGTCTACTGTTACATTACAAACAATTTTAACAAGTATGTTTACTCAGTTTATAGAATAATAATAGATTTTTTAAGTGGAAAATTAAAGTGTGTGTATTTGGAAAGATGTCTTAAGCCAAGAAGGTCAACTATGTTGGCCTTTAACAACATGGACAACAACTAACTAGTTAGCATTTCTATATTACTCTAAGTTTAGCAAAGTTTTCAGAAAATATTATCACATTTTATCTTCACAAGAAGACTGGGACGTAGATATTATTATTTTTCCCCACTTTACAGATGAGGAAACAAAGGCATGTAGAAGTGGCTTGTCTAGATTCAAGCAGCTATTAAATGTCTGAAGCTGGGTTTGAACACTGGTCTTCCTGACTCCAGTTCCAAAGCTCTAATCATTGGACAAGCTGGTTATTTATTACAACTAATATTTAGCAGTCAGATAGAAGACAAAATAACAATCATTAAAAGTAGACCAAAGAACTGAGGGGAAAAAAGGCAATATGAGACCATTTTGTGTGTGTGTGTGTGTGTGTGTGTGTGTGTGTGTGTGTGTGTGTGTGTGTGTGTGTTGGGAGGGGGGGCAAACATCTATATACCAATGAGACTATATCTCAGCATTAAATTTAATTCTTAATCATGATTTTGACTCATTGAGAAAAGACAAAATTATATCCAATTCCCTTGCTTATGTAGAAAAGGAAGTGTTATAACACACTTTAGAAAGAAATTCATCTAACATAGTTCATATCAACAAAATATTATTAAGGAAGGGTAAATATCAACTTTGAAAACTTTTCTCTCTAGAAAAACTCAATTCCTACAGGTTCTGGATAGCTGAAATTTTATTATGTGTATGATTTACAAGAAATTTGATAGCTTGGGTACTGATGAGATATGGTGCTAAGATGGTTCCTGATTTAAAAGCTCAGATTTCAAGAGTAAGAAAACAACAAATAAATGTTATTCTGCACTTTAACTCAGAGCCACCTTTACTCCCATATGTTTGAGGAAACATTTTATCTTCTTAGTATGAAGTCATCTAAATGTAAATAGTTTAAAATTTGACATTTGTTTCCTCTCCCTCACTTTAGCCTTTAAAATGCAAAGCTTGATTAGAATGCCGTGCTCCTTCTCTGCAGCAAATAACTAATTATTCTTCATAAATAAGTAAAGTATCCCTTTGCTGCTAGGTCATTGCTCAATAGGAATGATAAACGGCCAGACGATATCCTTGTGTTCGTGGACAAATTCATACAGGGAAATAAAAAAATCTAAAAGCAAACTCTATGAATAACCTTTTCCATTGACACTCCTTCTCCACTCTCCTTCCTTCCCTCCACCCCCAAGAGGATGTAAAATAACACTCCATTCATTTTTGTGCTTTCAAGATGTACCTTAGACAAATTGTACCAGTTCCCAAAGAAGCATGAAAGTGTATTCATCAAGGTTGAAGACTGTCCTATTTTAAACTACCCAAGAAGTTTAACATGCAATCAACAAGCAGAAGTGGTGGGGTCATAGGCTGAACTTGACTAGGCTGTTCCCTTGGTAGTTTAGATCCAATATTGGAACAGTTAACAAAAACAGGCTTACTGAGGCATAGCAGAGAAAGGATACTCAAAAAGGATGCATTACTCATCTTGTATAGCGGAATCCCCTTAGTTTTCCCAGGGATAGTAATCTGGTGGTCAGGGCAGAATGTGGAGGCTCCCAAGACTTTGGGCCATCTGCCAAATCTGAAGGACTTTCAACTCCATATGGACTGACTGTTTTATGTCTTTTGGTGACAAGGAAGCCCTTTAAAAAGGTTTGAGGCTACCAGAAAGCTGTACCAAGTTCTAGCTTGCTTAAGACTGAACACTCTGGGGCAAATCAAAAATTTAGGACATTTTTTTGGCTTTTAGGAAGAGAATTAGTCTAAACTATTTGAGAAAAGGTGGGGGAGCTCTGAACTAGAGGTGGTAGAATAGAAAGAGTATTGTTGTTAGAGCCAGAAGATCTGGGTTTAAAGCTAGGCTCTGCCCCTTATTTCATAGCCTGAAAGGTCCCTTCTAGTGCTATAAACATAAGCATATGAACATTTAATCTCTCTAGGACAAATGTGTAAAATGAAGAGTATATACTAGACTGTCCCCAAGGTCCCTCTTTAATCAAATATTAATTAAAAATGAAAATAGCACAGTTTTAAGTAGAGAGAATGTAATATGTTGCATTTACTACACATTTTCAAAATATTTAAGGAATTAATCTGGAATATTTAATGAAAGAAAATAAAGACTTCCCAAGAAATATACAAATTGATGTAGAATACAAGTTTCATGAAATGTAGGAAAAATTGTCTATTTGGTCTAGAATCAGTAAAAGGTATTTAAGAATATAATGTAATTATATGTGAGAATAATACATATCTGAGATGTATATTCAGTCCAATTTTTTTCCATCTGTAATTTAGTGGTGTGAAATTTACAGTAAATATTTGGGACAAATCACAGGGTGTTAGAATTGAAAGAGATCTTATGATCTTGAGCAAATTATGAGCTTGAGCAAATCACTTAAACTTCTTTCTGCCTCCATTTCCTCTTCTATAAAATGAAGGGCTGGCCTTTTTAGACTCTAATCTTTCTGATTCCATATCTGTGAATCTACTTTGGTCTTTACAACCAGGAAGCTAGGAAGATAGAAATACATGAAATATTAGTAATAATAATTAAGAAAATAATAAGAAAAATTGAAGTAATCTTGAGCCTTTATTAGAACAGAATTTAGATAAGTTCCTTTACTGGCTAGAAGACATGGGGCTAAGATCACTCAATTCACATCCTTAAACATATGGCTGTCAGAAAATTCTATGCTAGTGTTAATTATATCTGTTATCCTCTACTTCTAACCGGTTCCATACTAATTTCCACTCTGATTCTTAATCCTGAATTCTTTTCTTGAACTCTTGATTTTGGGGACTGTGAATTAGTTCAACCCCTTAAAAAAGTAACTTGGAATAGTTCCCTCAAAGCTGTATATATTTAATAACACAGTGATACCATTCTAGATCTTTACCTAAAAGAGATAAAAGAAAGAAGAAAGGGACCTTTATGTACAAAAATATTTATAGCAGTCCTTTTTGTGATGTATAAAAATTAGAAACTGAAGGAATGCTTATCTATTGGGAAATTATTGAACAAGCCAGGTGTGGGATATTATTGGGCTATAAGAAATAGTGATGGTTAAAAAAACAAAACTGAGAAGACTTATATTAACTGATGCAAAGTGGAGTGAGCAATAATTGTCTATACAATAGCTTCTATATTGCAAAGATAATTAATTGACATATTTAGTAACTCTGATCAACATAATGATCCACTATAATTTCAAAGAATTCATGATGAAACATGCTATCCACCTCAGGATATAGAATTGATGGATTTCAAAGGCAGAATGAGTGATACTTTTTTTTCTCTTTCTTGCTTAAAAAAACAACTATGGCTAATTTTTTGCACATCTATACGTATGTGTAATGTGTGTCTTCACAAGGCAAGAAGGGGGAAGGTTAGGAGGAGAGAGAAAATTTGAGACTAAAAAGATTTGAAAATGCTGTGCTTAAATATAAATAAATGATCAAAAACTTAAAAGAAAATAATTTTTTTATCTCAAATATTTTGGTCTATTGACCTTTGGCACAATCATACCTAAGAAAATAGGTGAGGGCACCAGAAGTAAATGTCCTTGACCTTGTAATACTAACTTTTCACCACACAAGCCTTGTGATGTTCCTTGAACAGAAGACTCAAGTAGCTCCTACCACAGCCTGGCTACCAAAACTTCCCTGGAAAATAAATGACAAAGGAATGCACAACCAATGCCCTATTAGAAAGCTACCTTTTAATATCAGAATCTCCAGAGGTGTACTAATTAAATTAAAATATTATTATGCCCATTTTATGGCTAAAGAAACAGATTCAAAGAGATTAAATGTCTTCCCTCACGCACAGATCACTTGCTTTGCTTGCTCTCCTAGAGAGGGGCTATTATCCTGGCAATCAGTAAAATGCCCCAGCATTTTAGTACTAAGACAAGCCAGCCTAATTTTATCAGTTGCTTGCAGACACTCTCAGGAGGTAAAGCATTTGAGTGACCTCACTCAGGCCAATGAAAATGAGTTACCAGCACCAATGCTCCACCCCCACTCCCATCACTTGGAATAATAATAATAATAATAACAACAATAATAATAATAAAAAAGATAATGAGGCTGAAGCTAAATTCATTAAACATTTGAAACAGGATTCGAACTCAAGTCTTTCTGATTCTGAGCTCTATGTGGAATCCATTATTCCAAGATTCCTCTCAGGTATTCCCACCTCCTTCTTTATGGAAACATCAAAAGGTCACAGATTTTGAGTTGAATTGAGAGCTAATTATTCATTATTCCAACCCACTCATTTTACAGTTGAAGAAGGAAGGGAGGTTAAGTGACCTGTCACAGGTCAAAGAATCAGTAAGTAGTAGAAAATACATTCAAAACCAAGTCTTCTCATTTCCATTCTATAGTTCTTATGCTATGGTATAATTCCATATTGCTTCTTTCCATTCAAAAATCAAATTGTTTAGTCTTTAAAGAATGTCTTTGGCTTTCTGACCATCAGTATACCCATAAAAATTTCAAATGTACATATAAAATAAAAATAATTCTGTAACATACCCATACGTTTTTATAGAGGTCTTAACTGATTCACTGTAACCTTGTTTCATTTAGGATATAGTTAATATTGTCTTGTAATTAATAGAAACTAACAAAAATCTTAACTAAGCAAGAAAGGAAAACTTGTGTTTTTAGTTTATTTAGCTTTCCCTAAACTTATCAAATTACAGAGGTTGTAAAGTACTGAGTTATACTGTATATGCCTTCAAAAAGGAACATTTTTCTTAAAGTTTAAAGTGTCTGGCATCAGATGTCTTGAGTTCAAATCCCATCAACTACTCATGTGATATGTGACTCACTTCCCTTCCTTGGACCTCAGTTTCCTCACCTGTAAAATGAGGAACTTAAATTAGATGATTTCTAATGGCCCTTTTACTGGAACACTCCTATATCTTTGCCAAGAAACACCCAAATGGAGTCACAAATAACTGGACCCTACAAAATGACTTAACAATAACCAGTACCCCTCTTTACTTCTAAATTCTATGAACTTTTGAATTTTTCCTTGGATACACATTGTATACCCAGTCCCAATTCCTGACTTTGGGATGTCCCTACAGCTGCAAGGGTGTCAGGTGTAAGAAGGGGTCTCAACTCACAACTCTCTTCTGCCCTCCACTGGTTCCTGAGGGTGACAGTAGAGACAGAATCTCTACATTCTGGGAACTCTTATTAAACCCTTGAACAAATAGGTAATTTCTGACTGAGATGGTATATAATTAATGGTCAAGTCAGTGTTACAGACAGAATGTTCTATGTGTTCACAAGAGGCAGATCTTGAAGGATGAGTGAAATTTACATAGAGAGAAGGAAAGTAGGGAGAAATTCTAGGAGAGGACATTAGAGAGAGCAAATATAAAAATTTCCAGCAAAGACCAATCCTCTTCATACAGTAGGTGCTTAATAAGTATTTATTAACTGATTATCTCCAGAACTTAGTATGGTATCATAATAATTGCTTAATAAATTAAAAAAACTGGCCTCTTACAATCTTGGGAGTAAGTAAGGAACATTTTAACAAAGGAATACAATTAGAAAATATAATTAGAAAGAATTATTATCCTCTGGAGTCCCTATCCCCTTAGTTAAATTTTTTAAACATAAAATTTAATTTGTGTTTTTTGGCTCAATACATAGGAAAACAACCTGTTGGTATCCTCAAAACTTTAACAAAAATCTTTATTTTTTCAATTATATAAATTTAATAAGATCTCCTCCTTCTCTTCCCCCTCCTCCAATTGATCCTTTCCTTCATTCCTTTTTAACCATTCAGAATACTATCTACCATATTAAAAGTTAAAATTTTAAGGACTATACAATAGTACAAGACATCATTTTAAAAACCACAGGATAATCGTCTATTCCGATATGAGGCTGGGGAAAATGAGGTCTTAGGACTTGTCCACAATGACACAGCTAGTTTCTGTCCAAGTTGGAATTCAAGGCCAGGTTCTCTGACTTAAAATCCTATTAAGGTTTTCTCTATACCACACTAGTAACTACCATTGCATGGTACTTTATATATGAGAGGTAGCATAGAATAAATAATAAGTTGAGAACTGGCCTCAGAAGTGGGACAACCTGAGTTCAGATCCTTCCTCTGACACACATCTGGCTTGGAATCCACTCCCTATCATTTTCACCTATAGAAAGCCTACAAAGCTTTCAAGGTAAAAATATCATTTCCTCCATGAAGCTTTTTTGATCTTCAAAAGTATTATTTCCATTCTCTGAATCATGGATTTAAAGGTCAAAAGGGTCATAGAGGGGAACCCCCTCATTTCAGAGATAAGGAAACCAACCCTAAAAAAGGTTAAATGACTTGTTGAGAGTGTAACAGCTATCAAGTATATGAGGCAAAATTTGAACATGGACCCTTTGCTTCTCCTCTTGATAATTCTTTGTTGATTTTTTGTTTCCCACCATAGGTCTCTCTGTACCTCAAGTAGTTGCATCATTTTCCCAATGATGATGTTCATTAAGTGTGGCATAAATGATGTCATCTATGAAATGTATAACTAGAAAATGGAAGTGGGCCAGTCACAGATCAGTAGTAAAGGAGAAAAACCTACTGGTACCCACATTATTTCCAAAGCAGTAGAGGAAGACTTCCAATTTACTTGGAAGATCTAAAGATGGAAGTATGAGAAATAATGGACAAGATTGAAAAAAGATAAGAAGGCATGCTCGAATTGTGATCTACAGTCTTGGAGGAATTCCCAATACTTGTGAAATCTTAATTCCATTGAAGGGTTAATTACACTGTATTTACTGTTAACAATACTGTAGTAGAGATGGAAAGCAACACATCAAATTTAGTATCACCTTGAGATAGAAGCATTAACAGATTATGAATGTAAGGGGAGGACACTGCAGGACAAAAATGAAGTAAAGCTTAAAGGATGAGGCAGGTTATAAGAGGGCAGAGTAATACCATGGGCCAGAATCTGTAGAAAAGGTACACACAAAGAGTGAGAGGAAGCATTGATCCACAAGCTAGTCTACCTTTTCATGACCAAACAGGAAATAGAGAACATCACAATATGTAAAATGAATAATTTTTTTTTACAAATGACAATAACAAAAAGCTAGTCTATCTTTTCAAATCTGTCATCTGGATTCCCTTGCTATGTCCTCTGAATCAGAAGTGAGGTAGATGGTAGTCCATATGAGTTGGCATAAATGCATAAAGCAAAGCAAATACAAAAATTTCACCACAAGAACATTAAGACTTTGGATTTCAGAACTATGGAAATATATGGAAGTTTTCATCAAAATGCAATTCAACTACTATGCCCTGGGATCTCATGAAAACTAGATTCATTCAGACATTAGAAGAACCAAGAGCAAGACCTATTCTGTCCAGACTTCCAAATAGGATCACAAAAGAGTTAAAATAAGAGAGATGTGGATCTATTTAACGGAACCTTTGAAACCTAGGCTGCAAACCAATCTCAGAACCTACCTATTCTCTGCGTCCCACCCATTTAAGCAGTTCATCTAAGAAGATTTATGTGCTCCTAAAGCTACCTCTCCTTTAATACCACTGAAGAATAGATCAACATTATTCCATATATTATCAAATACCTAATGCAATTAAAACAAAGAGTCATCTCAAATATTCCATTACATTCTCTTTCTGTATGAAATCCTATAAAAAGAAAAAATACACAAATTTTTTTTTTAAAACCCTGTAGATAATCAGAAGAGTTTCAAGTAATAAAACAGGTTAATTTTCAAAACATTCTCTGTTTGGTCCATCACATGATACCATTTAGGGTATATAATCCAGAAAGGGCAATCCGATAATCACACTAGAAGCAATTTTGTACCACACTACTGCAGAAAAGTCAATTTAACTTTCCAGCTTTATAAGACTTTGTTATTGCTATTGTTAATTATTTCTCATTTAATGGGAAATTGGCAACAAGGTCCCCGACTGTCATTTTAAATCTGCAATAATATCATGTGAAGCTTTTCGTCCTTATTCCCAAGTCCTGGATTATCCGAGCTAAATGGCAGCTCCAGCATTACAAAAGCTCAGGGGCAGGTACGGTGACACAAATTGCCAATTCAATTAACAGTGTGCAAATGCTCCACTGGCAGGCAGCAGGAAGGACAGCCATTTTGGCAAGTGTCAGTCCTAATTTATCAAACTGTCAAACCTTCCACTCAGGTGCCTGCGGTCACTGCCTGCCTCTTCATGCTAAGTTGTAAAGCTGCAGGAGCCATTCTTGTAGCTTGACAAGGCACAATACTCAAAACTGATTTTAAAATCAAATGTACAGTTGTCTTAATTATTCTCAGTATAAATGATGTTTTAATTACAAAATAGAGTGGGAATATTCAGTCAGGGCTCAATAATAGTAGGGTGTACCTAGGATGACTGGAGCATACTATGTGCCTCTCCTGAGGAGCAATAGCTGGGTCACATTCTGGGCGAGGCTGTTAGGAGGCCACTTAATTATACTGAGCCCCTCCATAAGCCCTCTGTCCCCCAAATATAGTGAGTCAATTAATTCTTATGGAAAATTGAGTAGGGAATTTCCTTACCCATGGTTGTGTTCTATGAAACATTCATAATCTTTTCATTAATGATCTTATGTGGAATAATCAAATAGCAAGGGAAAACTTCTCAAAAAAGTTTCACCCTCTCCAACTCCCCCAAACTTGTTTCCAGTGATACAGTCAAGGTACCTCAATCTAAACATTGTTCATTCCTTCAATTTCTACCAAAATTCAAGGGCCAAAGGCAAGGCAGGAACCCATCCCATCAGCCATAAATACAGTGATGTTGGAATGAGGAGATATGACTTCTAATTCTGCCTGTCCAACTTACTGAATGTGAATTTGGATGGATCACTTAGGTGTTCTGAGTCTTAGTTTTCACATCTGTAAGATGGAAATGATAATATGGACATTAACTACTATAAATCTGATGGCAGACTATTTATAAACTCCTCTTAGATTATCTTAAAGGAGAATTTTTGTCCCTGCTCCTTAAAATTCAGAATCAGAACCAGAATGGCGGAAATAATATATGCTTTTCTTACTTACGATTTTGCTTAGGGCTGGATCTTTTTCTGTCTTTGTCTAAGTCTATGTCTATGTTAGGGTTAATATATCTATTAATAATATACATGTACACTTATATCTAAAGCACAAGACTTGGTATTCAGAAGATAGGAGTTCAGAAACTTACGTGATCAAAGTAACTTAACTTCTATCTGTCTCAGATTCCTCATTTATAAAATGAGGTAATTATAGAACCTACCTCCCAGGATTATTGTGAGGATCAAGTGACATATTATTCTTAAAGTACTTTGGGAAGTGTTACATGAATTCTCATCTCCTCCTCTTCCTTCTTATTATCATTATTGTTCTTATTACCATATTAAAATCCACAACTGTGGTTTAATCTCTGTGGGAAATTCCTCATATCTAAACCTCTGCCACCAGCGTAAACAGCCAATTTGTGTGTATCAAGAATCTTAGAAAGCTGTCTGGAGCACTAGGAGATTAAATGACATGTCCATGGTTACACACCAAGTATGGGTTAGAGCCAGAACTTCAATCCAGCTATCTATTAGTCTATGAGTCCAGCCATATATCCACTATGCTATGCCAATTTTCATCAACTGATAACCTTCAAATATTTTCTAGGTGTTTGCTAGTAGTTCGTGAATCCCAGATGCCATTTCCATACAAAATATCCTTAAAAGTTTCTTAACATGCTTAATTTCTAATACAAATTAGTATTTTTTACCATTTTGTCTCTACTAAGGTCTCACACACATATGGTAGGTTTCTATCTCTACTAGGTCTCACCCTGCAATGATATGGAGTTAATTCTAGAATCTAAGCTATATATGGTAGCAGGAGTCAATACTATTGCAGATCTTATCAAGTTATGAAGGTTTCAAGCATAGATTAGATATAAGCCCAGCTACAGATTGTGTCTCTTATCTGAGACACTGTTGAGTTATCCATAAAAGATGGAGAGAAATGATATTTTAGCAAAAGACAGTCATGAAACTACGTACTAAGATATAGATTGGGTCAATCTGAGAGAGAGAAAGGAGAGACTATACAGGGAAAATCAAGGGTGTTTCAAAGTATTGCAAAAGAACCATTCCTTTTACCAAATTTATAATTTAAAGTTGATATTTTGTCATAATTATTAATGTGTGTATATGTGCACATATGTATATGGGTGGTTGGTAATGAATTGTGGTTTCTTTGAAGTGAAATGGCAATAAAATTGAGGACAAGTCCATGTATTTATTGTAATAACTTAATGATTTTCCATAATTTATGGGATGATGCTACTTGATGATAAGACTATAAATCATTAATATCATTCTTATTAATATTAAAAATAATTTGCTTTGTATACTGTCACAAAGACTTTATGCAAACATAGAGTAAACTTGATGAAAATACGTGGACTTAAGAAAAGAAAAGAAAAGAAAAAAAAAGAAAAGAAAAAAGGATAAGCTTCAACAGCAGACCATATCTTTATTGCCAGTGGAGAGAATGCAGGATCCTGCTATGTTGGTTGTTGAACTTTAGAAAGGATTTCGTTTTTAAGAATCTTAAAAGTATGTGGAACAAAACAATTTTGAATGCTTTCTTTAAATGTGATGTCATATACATACATTAAAATAATATAATATTCTATTATAGATGTAGGTAGTGAAATATACTCAAAGCAGGAAGATCTCATTAATTATTAAAACAATAAATCACAGTCATATATACATAAATATGCATTTATATACTATGTAATGTATATGTCCTATATACATGTCTATGAGTGTATCTACAAAATGTTCCATAAATTCTAGCTATCACCATCATCGCCATCATCATCATCATCACAGTTATTTTCTATGTGTCAGTAACTAAAGCTCTGAAGATGCAAAACCAAAACTAAAATAGTCATTGCTCACAAGAAGATACATTTTAACAGGGGAAACTGTATATTATAAACAGTATAAACAGCATGCATGTACAATATAGCTATATATGCATATACATGTATTAAACATATCTCTTTTGTGTGTATACATACATATGAGCTACATACATGCGTGACTGATATATACACACAAATAAGTGTGTCTTTATATAGAGAGATGACCAAGAAGCCTTCCCCTTCACTTCAAAGGATAGGAGATAAATGGGAATAAAGGGCAGAGAAGGGCAAGGTAAGTTCAGCATAAATTGTCTAGTTTGACAGAAACATATTAATATATAAAAGGGGATATTTTAGTATGAGATAAAGTTGGAAAGGTATATTGGAACCAGATTGGGAAAAGTCTTGAGAGTAAGAGTAGAGTTTGTGCTCTATTCAATAGACAATGGTGAGCCAGTGAAGATTTTTTTTTTAGTCATGAGAGTGACATGATCAGAACCTTACAATAAGAATATTATTCCAGCAATGATGAAGCATAGAAGGAATGGAGACAGAGATACCATTCAGAAGTCTGTCGTAACAGACTAGCTAAAATGTAGAAATTTGGTAGTAAGATGATGTCTAGAGATAATTTGTGGATAGAATCACTTAGGCAACTCACTGAACTTATAAGGGAAGAGAGAGACAAATCTCCAAAGTTTCAAACCTCGGTGACAAGAAGAAAGGTGAGATACCATTACCAGGAAATTGGAGAGTTCACAGAAGAAAGCATATTTTAGTTTATTTGATTTTCCTGGAAAAATGAAGTTTAATTTAAGTATTTTGAATTTGAAGCATTTATAGACTATTTGGATGGAAAAATCTAATATTAGAAATGTGAGTCTTAAGTTGAAGAAAAATTATTCTTGTTGGAGATAGAGACTTGAGAAAAGAGTCCTTTGAAAGCTGAACATAGAATAAGATGTGTGTGGAGGAAATGGGTGCAAGTTGAGAAAGAAATCTAGACAAAGTTTTCAAAAGGGAAAGGGGGAGAAGTGACCAAAGACAACTTCTGTCTAATTCACAATTTTGCTGGAAGATTTTATGATTTGCATAAGACTAACACTGAGCAGGTGCTCTGGACTCCTTTGCTCTTTGCAATATAGTGTTCCCATACTGTAATTAAAGGAAAGCTATTTGCTTGAAAACTCATTTTTTTTTGAGGGAGATCACACCTGTGATTTCATAGCTGTAGGTTATTCCTGGTAGGAACTTCTACCAATGCACAAGAGCACATTCTCATCTTATTCAGTTGTCTGGAGGCCCTGTAACTTTAAATGAAGTACTTGACCACAGTCAGAGAAACAGGTTGTGTAAGAAAGAAGAATTAAAAATTAAAAAATTTACTATTTATTAAAGCCTCTTAATTTGATCTTTGGCTTAACTGTAATAATTGTTATGTTCATCTCTCTCATCTGTCCCCTTCTCTCTGCTTGCACAGCCACAACCTATTATCTAGGTCCTCATCAGTTATTTCCTATATTATCTCACCAATAAGTACCAATCAGTTGTCCTGCTTCATCTTTCTCCTCTCCAACCCATTCCTCACTCATCAGCCAAAGTAATTGTCCCAAAGTTCAGATCTAACCAAGTCATTTCTCAACTCAATAAACTCCCTTATCTCCTTTCCACCACCATTGGGATCAAATAGAAATTCCTTTGTCTGGAATTCACGACATTTTACAACCTTGCCCCAAATTATCTTTCCAACCTTATTCATGGCCCATATTACTGTTTATTATATATGACACTCCATCTTCTTTCTCTAGGCTCTTGGAACCATTGTACCCTATGCCTGAAATGTGTTCCTTTCTCACTTCTGCTTCTAATCATTCCTAATTTCATCCAAGCTTTGGCTCAAATGCTACCTTCTACATGAAGGTTTTCCTGATCATCCAGTTTAGTTCCACACCCTCCCAATTATCCTATATCTATATCTATATATTTATATGCCATATAAAAATAGAAAAGAAATACATAATATGCATATATTTCAAGCACTTCTCATTCTATTAAGAGGCTGTATTTCTGTTTCTCTTTCTTCCTCTCTCTCTCTCCCTCTCTCTCACTTTCTCTCTCTCTCTCTCCATATATATATGCGCATATATATGCATGTATGTATGTATACACACACATACAGATATAATGCAACTTCCTTGAAAAAAGGTCTTTTTATTCACAGCACCTAGTACAATGCCTGTCACATAGTGGGTGCTTAATATGTTCTTGCTGATACCATTTTAAGCTCTTTATGGTGCGGAGCATCATAATACTTTTATAGAACCTTCCTCAAAACCATTTTCCATATTATGTTTTTTTCTATGGTAGCATTGACTTCAGGAAGCTTTAGGCATTTCATACCCTATGATTTTCCCCTCATCATCAGTAAGCCTATTTGAGGTCCCTGGTGCCTCATTCCAGTTTTAAGCTATAACCACATTCACAGTTTAGGTTGTCTAAACTCCAGACCACCTACAATGGGAAGTCAAAAGGATAATCTTTCATTTCTATCCCATCCTTGATCCCCAATAATAGAACACTAACCTTTTACGTGATTTAATAGGCAATTAATTTTGAAGGGGAGCAGCCAAACATTCCATGGGGAGATGAGTAGGGAGGGGGGAATGGCACAAGTAATAGATCGCAAGGTTAATAGTTCAATTTATAAAAGTTCTTATAGTTTAATCATAGTCCTCAATAGTATTTAAAGGATTTTTTGCCTATTCTTTCAAGCTTCCAGACTCCTGTATTCCAAGCCTGGCTTCCATTCAGCATAGACCTTAATATTAACTCAGTTTGAGTTCTAGCCTAGAAAGGTAGCAGGCATCATGGAGAAGAGATTATGCTCTCAATGGTAGGAAGACCTGGGTTCAAGTTTAACCACTGATATGGATTGAGCAAGACACTTATACTCTCATTGCCCCAAGCAGCTCTCTATGTCTATAATTCGCAGAAAAGGTGCAGGTATGCATGGTTTGAAGTTCTTCATCAAGAACTCCCTATAGCAATGAAATCATAGGTCTACCAGAGAGCCCATCCTTAATTCTATCTGTGAAAACGGTTGGGCAAGATTCAGGTGACTGGCAGCCCCCTAGAGTATCAAACTCAAAGAGAAATGAAGGCTACCAAACCGTAGATAAAGATCTCTGTGCGAGTAGAGTGACTTGGAAAACAACATATTAACGTACCCTATGTCTATTTTTATTATTTTTTTTGTCAAATATTTCCCAATTACATCTTAACTTGGTTCTGGCTGCCCTCAGGAGAGTTATGGGCTTTCAGTTCAGGCAATTATTTGACATCTCTGTTCTGGTGCCTCCTTCTCCATATTTGGAACCTAGGCTAGAACATCATAATCACCATTATAAGAAATATGTAGTCATGCTATTTTACTAATATATAAAGGTTGGGCCATCTTACCATTTCTTGTTTTCAATTGCTTTTTTTTTTTTGGAGAGGGAGCATCATCTTAATTAACTCTTAAAGACATGATAGGGTTATGGCCCAGGTAATTAAAAATAATTTGTTAGCCTTTGGAACTCTAAAGATATTATAAAATATTCATTATTTAGAGAAATTCCATGATAATATTTTGATTTGTGCTGAGTTTTGTTGTTATTGTTTTGTATTTTTGTGTTTCCCCCTCCCATTATAAACCTAAATGATAGAATTATAAAACAAAACAAAAACAAAAACAAATATTTTAGGGTGGACTAGAGGTAGAAGCATTTGAGAGATGAGTTATCAAAGATAAGCCAGGAAAGAACGCAGAGGAAGTTTTTTGGTAGGTTATCTTGTGTAACTGAATTTTGGATCCATTCTACCCTTCAGGCTAGAAACAGGCATGGTATTTTCTTTGTTTTGGGGGAAAGGGTTATTAATTCACAATAAGAATGTATCCGTCTTTTGATGTTCCTGAAAGCCTTTCAAAGGTAACCATGCCTCCCATATTATTATTTCCATTGTTATAACTGAGGAAACTGAGGCAAAGAGAGATTCTGTGACATATCTAGGGTGACACAGCTAGTATCTGAGGCAGGATTTGATCTTAAGTCTTCCTGACTTTAGGCCGGCCCAGAGATCTATCTGCTGTGCCACTTTTGTAGTTCAGTCATTTTTCAGTTCAATTTTCATTGAACCAAGCAAAAATAGAAAGAATTGAATTTTATCAGAATTAATTACTGTTTTATGCTGTCATTTATTCCTTTTTAGATAGGCAGAATGAGTTCTTTAGTTCAGCACCTTTTCCTGGTTAACCTATGAGTCAGTGACAGGTATGAGAAAATAACTGGCACCATTTACTACTTTTTTCACTGATCTAATCCAATCTCCTCATTTTACAAATGAGGAAACTAAGACTAAACCATGGAGGGGGGGGAGTTAAATGATTTACCCAAGTCACAGAGCATAGACAGATCTTCTACCTCCCAAGCTAATGCCTATTATACTCTACCAAACTGCAGAAGAAGAGTTAAAAAGTAGCCTTCCTTCTTAAGACTTTATATGTTTGAACTGGAAGGAACCTCAGAGATCATCTTAACCAAACTACATTTCCCCCATCGGATTAAAAGCTCAAGTTTCCTTGAGTTCTTTGAATCTAGTCAGCTCGAGTATCCATTCATTTAAAAAAGTCTACTTTAAAATTTTCTGGACATAATTAAGCAGAGTAGGTTATGAAGTCTTTTGCTGAAAGGACTTGCTATCTGTTGTTTACTTTTATTCCCCGATGTAGCTGGATGCCCAGTAGGAAGTCTTTTAAACTAAAATGTAATTACCTTTTCCAATATAGGGGAGGAATGGAAAACAAAGATAAAACAAATACACGCAGTCTGACACAACTCATCTTAGAGTGGTCCTTTGCATCAGTCTGAGTGATGTAGTCATTCTGCACCAAGAGGGAAGAGACCAAATATGCAGAACTCCCTAGCTTTTCTGGACCCATCACCACATGATAGAGTTGCACTGTACTTCAGAGATTATTCACATTATTTCATTTACGGTGTTCTCAGGATAACAGGATTGAGGGCTGAGAGTGACTTGCTCCATCATCTACATCATTTTCTTCCTCCATTTTAAAGCTGAAGATGCTGAGAATTAGAAGGTGAACTTAAGGTCTTACTATGTGCCAAGCACTGTGCTAAGTGCTGAGAATACAAATAGAAAAATCAAGATAGTCTCTGCTCCCAAGCTCCCAATGCTTTTGATGTAGAAAAAATATACAAGAAAAAGGTCAAAAAGTCCTAAAGATACAGCAGTGGGGCTGATGGTAATATCTAGGGGTCCCCAGGGTACATCAACAGGTCAGATGGCAGTGCCTACTTGCAGGGATAGAGGGTAGGATGAAACTTTAAGGCTAGCAATGACACATCAAGATTTCTAGGTAAGCCTCTGAATGGAAAGAAACATAGTTCTACTGGCAGTTGTGGCCAGATTTTTCTCATTAAAAGCATTCCTTTACTGACTATGCTTCCCAACCATCTTTATCTGTTTAGATTTTGCTTTAGGGAAAGGGCAAGTTGTTTAGTTCTATGTCTTAGTTCAGCTGTTAAATATGTGCCATGATATTGCATGTTCTCTCTTTGCAAATAAATTTTCTGTAGGGAAAATGAGTTCTGACATGAGACATATGATTTTCAGTCAACTCTTTGAAGGAGATGACCTCTTTGATTCCTTCCAACTCTGAGATTCTCTGATTCTTTGTTATCGGTAGGTGGATTATCCATTATGTGGTTTATCCATAAATCTTGCTTTCAACTGCTTGTTGACAATATCACCGATTCTGCTCACTTAAGTCCTCTGTTGACATTATCACCATCTCCATTTTCACTGAAGCCTAGACCGAGCTGAAAAGGAATGTCTTTTAAACTAAGCTCCTTACCTCTTTCATCCCAAGGATCTTAGACAACATACTTAGAAAGGGAGGTCAATTTGTCTTTGTCACCTTACATTACTCCAAGGGGACATTTTGCATGAGTGAAGGACAAAGAAAGATTCAGGATAGAGAAGTTGGACAACTCATTGGCTCTTCCTGAATCATAGGGAGGTTATATCTTTTTGGCAGAAGTCGTATGAATTCCCAAGACATTGGACACACATATTTTCAAATGTAAATTCAAGCACATATACCAATGTGAAAAATAAATTATGCCTTTGTAAAAAATAATTCAGTTGGAATTCTCTATACTACTTCTCAGTTGTATTTGCTCAGATGATAATATAAGACGATTATATGAGGGACTAAGCTTCCTGTTACTGTATTTGGTTATAAATTCCTCTAAACCAGGCTCTCAAAGGCAACTTCTGATTTTGTAAAGAACAAAATGGAAAAATTCAGGTTGGATAAGTACAAGTGATTCCATCTAAAATGAACCACACAACCTTTGTGTTGAAAGGGCCAGTAAAGGTAATCTAAATATAACCATTTTATAGATGAAAGTTCAGAAAAATTAAGATGAATTATTTTTTATTTTTATCTTGATAATTACACTTTGCTTATTCTTGGCCTCTTCCTCCTTTTCAATCAAGTTATTAAAAGAGCCCTTTTAAGTTTCAACAAGGGCCATATTAACAATGGATCTCTACATGAAATTACACATTCAACTCTTTTTTAGGAAAAAGATTTATTCATCAGTAGCACATCTGGGACTAGAACCCAGTGCTCCTGACTCATAACAATTCATATTTTAAAAAATAAATAAAAGGCCAAGGAAATTTTCACATAGAACATTCTTCATGAATATTAATATAATTTATCTAATTTAATTACAAATCCAACCATGTGATGTAACTACCCAAAAAGCTGACATAATTTGGGGACAGATTTGTAAAAAAAATTACAATATTCGGCTCAGGAGAGCAAATAATCTTTCTATCCTCTTCTGATCAGATAACATGAATTATTGTGTTCTTTGACAAAGAAGAGCTTATACATAGGGAAACTGTTAGAATGGTGAAAAAGAAAAGACAAAGGAATATTAAGCCAAGGGAAAAAAGGAAACCTTTTTGGAGAGAGGGGAGATTATAACTCACCAAATATTTGAAGGTCAACTGAATATTTGAAGGAAGAGGGATTGGATTTATTCTGTTACTCCAAGAGACAAAACTAGACAAAAAAAGTTACAGGAAGCCATCAGCTTCTGAGTAAGAACTTGCAAACAATGAGAGATGTACAGTAAAGGAATGGGTTACCCCATCACAAAGTGAGTTCCCTATAAAAGGAAGTATTCAGTGGGGGCGGGAATGAATTATTATTTTTCAGAGATGATACAGAAGAGATTTCTTCTTTGGATAGAAGGCCAGACTGTGTGACTTTTGTGGTCCTAACTACCTCTAAGTATCTCTGATTTTCGGACTCTCAAACTAGCTTCCCTCCTGGTACACCATGGAAAAGAATTCCTAGTTTCTTTTCAGTGATATTGTGAGATTAGATATGTCTCTCTTCATGACATTCAACAGCCCAGATGAAAAACAGTGTAATAAGGGCTTGTCTGATGTGAAATGGATTGAATTTATTTTATTAGTGAACACTGAAGCCAGTATAGTCATGCAAATTAGTATGGATTCACAGGTCCTGAGCCAGGGAGAAATAATGCCAAGTCTTAAAGAAATCAGCATTGCCAACAGATGCGTCATCTGAGGCAGTGAAAAGATTGTAGGACCACAGTCTTGTCATGCCTCTAGGGTGACATATTGCAAATCTGACCATGATCTGACCTGACCTGCTCTGGACATGCAAACCATTGTAATATTTTAAATATAAATCCATCTATTGTCACACCATCCATTTTGAACCTTTAGGTTGATACCTATTTTAGCAGAGAACTCAACCCACAAACCCATGAATGATTAAAAAATAATTGGCTTCATTCATATCAAACCAGTTATGCAAACTTTGAACAACTCAAGCTAGGATTTGAGGCATAATTTTGCAATTAAGGCTACCGATGTATATTAACAGAAATGCTCAGTAGAGCAATGCTTTCTCCAGAATGACTGTGAAAATCACTGATTCGATTTAAAAGACAAAATATAGGGCATTTTAAGTTTCAATGTATAAAAGATTATTTCTCACCTGAATGTATTTTTTAAACTATAAAAGGAAATTACACTTTAAATATATTTCCCATTAAATATGACATTCTAGGATGATTTTAAAAATAAGGATGGACAGTTGTACTTTCTTCTAATAGAGGATGGAATGGGGTTTGGGGAATGTAGTTTCAGTGGCTAGAGCTCTGTCCTGGAGTCAGAAAGACATGAATTCAAATCTGGCCACTGACACTTATTAGCTGCATGACACTGGGCAAGTCACTTATCCCTCTTTGTCTCAGTTTTCTCATATGGAAAATAATTTGGAGAAGAAAATGGCAAACTACTCACTATCTTTGCTAAGAACTGAATGCCATTTTCACAAGTGTTCTTGTGAAGCAAGGACTGAGTAAAGAGAGTGTACAAAATGTTTATTAAAGAAGGTAAATAAAAATTCCAATGAAATGAAATAAAGTTGACCTCACAGATACTTAGAGAATGATGACTGAAACAAGGTTTTGGAAATGCATACCTTATTCAAAAGAAACAGTGTGTGTGTGTGTGTGTGTGTGTGTGTGTGTGTTTAAATGTAGTGAGAGAATAGCTTTTGGCCATTGGGAGGATGTTCTCGTGTAAAGAAATTCAGAAACTAAAAAGGAGAAATCAGTGGGGAGAGCATTTTGGTGAAATCAAAGGAGGCAGAACTGGAAGTGATATTACATGGCATCTGGACATAAGAATAAAAAGATGAGGAATATGGGAAACATCCCACTTTTGGCAAGGAGACATGACAGTATAGTAGATATGTGGTAAGTGGAAAGGGTGGACATGGAACTCCCATTTTATTGGAGTTCCAAGTCAAGAAATTGATATGATAGAATGTTCTACCAAGAGTCTGAAAAATGTCAGTTCCTGTACCTCTGCACACATGGTGATCACCGAATTACCCTAACCCTGAATGTTCTCTGTAAATAGCATAAAAATTCCAATAGTAGCAGCAGCTGTGTAGTACAGTGCATTGAGAGCCAGACCTAGAGGCAGGAGGTCCTAGGTTCAAATCTGGCCTCAGACACTTCCTGTATAACTGAGCAATTCACTTAACCCCAATTGCCTAGTTCTTGCCACTCTTCTGTCTTAGGATTGATACTAAGGTAGAAAGTAAGGGATATTAAAAAAAGCAAATAAACAACCCTCTATCATCTAATTAGTTGGGTTGTAGCAAGAATCATATGAAACAATGCATTGAAAGTGGGTTGAAAACATGAAATAACTGTATTACTATTGTGGTTAATTGATCAGATACTGTGTCAATGTTATAGTAACTTTCTGTGAGTCCATACAGTGGTCCTGAGAGAGGAATTCCACTAATAAAAAAGTTTCATGGTCTTCTGGTAAGTAACCCTCCTGGGATGAGGTCCAAGGCATACCTGCCATAAGCTGAATTCTGCCTCAGAATAATGGCATAGAGAGGTACCAATGTAGCTAAGTATCTGAGTACTTATTCTGACCAAGTTTCTCTCTTAGAACATCAATTTAGTTGGCACTGTGATTCAATAAACCACTGGGCTAAAGCATTAACTCTCAGTATGTTAGAACTCACATATCCATTCATATTACAATCAGGGGATTCAAATGATAGATTGTTTCTGGATCAGGGTTTCTCCAGTCAAGAATATTTTCTATCTGATGAGAATGACTATTTTGACTTTGAGAGATAAAAACCCATAGAGATACTAATTCAAATGCATTTAATCTGATCTCCATGCGTTACAACACTTGGCTGCTGCAATCCAGCTATTCTTTAGAGGAAGCAACTTACTGTACTGTTAAACATCCAGCTACTTGGAATGATAAGAACGTTCATACATTTTTATAAGCTCATTTTCCAGGCATAGGAAGCATAAGCAAGATCCCCAATTCTTCATGAACACATTTTGGTGTCACATGTCCCTAAATTTGCCCTGTAACTAAAGAAGCACATTGTAGGGAGACAGTGTGGTGCAGTAGGAAGCATGAGTGTGAGATTTGAAATCAGAAGATGTGGCATAAAACCCTGGTTCTTCCTCATTACCAATATGGCCTCAGACAGAACCCTTAATGTCTTGGAGACTTTGTTTCCTTATTTTTATAAGGAGGACTCAATTTAAAAAAGGACTCAATGATTCTTAAGGCTTCTCGTAATTCTAAATCAATGCTCCTAAATTGCCCCTAAGCACTACTAATTGTTATTCTATTCAACTAATATAATCTGGTGAGTGTTTATTAAGTGTACAAGGCACTAGAGACACCAAGGCAAAAGGACAAACAGTTCCTCCCTGACCTCAAAGAGCTTCCATTCCATAGGTGATAAGTGTATGTATGGCTATGTATGTGTGGGTATACATGGGAGGGACAGACAGATAAAGACAGAGACAGAGAGACAGAAATGGGAGAAATAAAGACAGAGATGGGGAGAAAGAGAGAGAGAAACAGAGACAGAAAGACAGAGAAACAGAGAGAGAGAAAGAGAGAGAGAGAGAGAGAGAGAGAGAGAGAGAGAGAGAGATTATTGATAGAAACCTAAACCATTGACTTCTCTGGGGAGACAAAATAAGACTTGGGTTTTTTTGTTTGTCCCTTCTTTTCTGAAAAGTTGCAAGGATATGTATCTAAGGAATTTTTACTATTTGTTTTTTGTTTCAGTCTTCCATCCAAGATCTGAGGAGGATACTAATAATTCCTTTGTATCCAGAACCATACACATTCAAGTATGGAATTACACTTCAAAGCCTGGAAGAATCAATAACTACAGTAAAGGGGAAATAAACTTGTCAACCTTCGCCATAATACATAATATATACAAAAATAATACCAAAGGAATGGTCAGGTGATTCAAAGCTACAAATACTGTATGTAATGCTTGTATATGCCCAGGATCACCAAATAGCAAATGCTGAAAGCCTTTGAGACTGAGAGAGGCAGGGAGTGCATTGAAAAGTATGATGCCTTTCAGGCCAGAGGACTTCATTTTGAATACTGATTCTAGTTTCCCCCACAACTCCCTTCCAATCCATTCTCCATCTAGATGCAAAAATAATCTTCTTGGAGCACAAGTGTGACCGTGCCACTCCCATGCTTGTGAAACTTCAGGTTCTCTATTACATCTAGAATAAAACACAAACTCTTTAGCTTGGCATTGAACAGCCTTTACAATTTGGTTCCAATCTTTTGTTTTTCACCACTTTCTGATCATGCATCATCCTCCCTTATATATGATACTTCAGTCAAATTGGTCTACTTGATGTTCTTCATACACAAACATTCACCCTTCATTCCTTTACCCAGTCTGTCTCATGCCTAGAATACTCTCTCTTATTGTCTCCATCTCAAAGAATTACTACCTTCATTCAAAGTTCAGCTCCTATTTGAATTCTTTTTCAGTCCTTTTATTAGCTTATTTGCTAGTTGTGACTCCTTCCTCCTCAAATTATATATTAGATAGCTAGATATATAGCTAGAGAGATGTATGTATAAATTTAATTCATATCTAAACAGCTCATTATGTTTTACAAAGCACTTTTTATATATTACCTAAGATAATCCTCTAGACTACCTTATGATGCTCTTATTAGTTTATTATTATTATTATTATTATTATTTTAAAGGAAAGGAGAATAAGGCTCACAGAGATTAAGGGACTTGTCCAGGGCCACAAAGATAACAACTGCCTGAGACAGTATTCAAACTCACACCAAGTCTAGCACTATTCATGATGCCAAAGTGGTCTCCAAAGCAGCTGAAATGACTCCTTAGGATACTATCACCTGACCCCAAAGGATATGTATTCAACCAAATAGAAAATGTGAAAATGGCTCTCATCTTACCATTCCCATCCAAACCAATTGGGGGGTTTGTCTTCACCACAACCATTGTCTTCCTCCCTCAGCTATTCAATATCCTAACCATTGCCTTCCAGTCCACTGTGCCACCCCCTTCCCAGAAGAACATAGACTTTTCTTGACAGTTACAACCTAACATCAACCCTAATATCAATATTCATAGCAGCAGCTGCACAAGTGACTGTGGGATGATTCCTCCAATCTCATAGATTACTCATACTTTATTATCTCTCACCCTGTCTACTGCCTTGTGATAGCAATAGGAATTCTTAGGATAGATAAAATGGGAAGTAGCAATTGTAGAATAAGAGCCCCAACCTCAAACTTCTTTTGAATGAAACAGAGTAAGCCACACATGATGAGCAGCCAGATATGAGTTGTGGCTGATTGTTATCTCATTATTTTACCTCCTTCTTACTATTAAAGGCACTTCAGGTTACTCAGTTTCATAGCTTCAGTACTTTTTTCTGTCCCTCACTCTTTCTTACCTACTATGTCCAATTAGTTGTTAAATACCCTTTTCACTTAAACATCTCTAACATCTGTCCTGATCTCTCTATTCATACAGCTCCCACCCTAATTTAAGTCTTCATAATTTTTTGCCTGCTTAGACGACTGAAGTAGCTTCCATATTGGTCTCCCCAACCCTCCGAGTCATCTTCCAAATAGTCACTGAAATTATTTTCCTGAATGAGAGGTTTGGCCATGTTATGTCATTCCTTTACCTTAATAAACTCAATGGCTCTCTATTGACAGCTTGGTAGTACAGGATACAGGGTACAGTAAGTACTTAGAGTCAAAGACCAGAGTTCAAATCTGACCTCAGACACTTGCTAGCTGCATGACCATAGGCAGGTCACTTAACTGTTTCCTCACCTATAAAAATGGAAATGATAACAGTACCGATTGCACAGAGTAGTTGAGAGGGGGAGAAAAAAAGCAAGACAAGATTCATAAAGTATTTTTAAGCCTTAAAAGGATATATAAATATTCTATTGTTTTTATTATTGATTCAAAGAATAAGTATTTTGTCTTTTTTCATACTTTAAAAATCTATTTTGCTGTAAGTTCTATAATGAACATACTAATTAATATTATAGGATATGTGTACATATAATTTATAAATGAGTAAATATATACATATTGGGGTACCTGAAAGAAACGATATTACTGATTGGATACATGGTCAAAACAATTTAGAGATATTTGCTCTACATTCAATGTTGGCTTTTCTATTTATATATTTATATGTCATATCTTTTTTCCAGTATAATATAAGTTCTTTGAGGGCAGAAATTGCTCTTCAGCTGGTAATTGTGCCCATATGTATATGTGTACATACATATGAATATATATGTATATAATATGTAAAACATAATATAAAACATGTAAAGCATATAATATGTAAACATATATAAATAAATACATGAGTATATATATATAATGTATTTGTATACAGTAGGTGTTTCATACATGCTTATTGGCTACTTATTCTTTATGTGATTGTTTCAACTCTGAACATCATCAAGGAGACTTAGACTAGATGGTCTCTAAGGTACCTTCCAACTCTAAATTTGAGGTTGCTTATCTGAGAGATATTTAGAGTACTTCGTTATGAAAAGGTTCCATGACACTTTTCCTGTTGCAGTAGTATGCAGTTGTGATGCTCTATTTGGGTATTTCTCACACACTGCAAAACTGTTGGTGATTTTTATAAACCATCTGTAAGGCAGTGCAAACAAAACTGCAAGCTTCTCATTAAAAATAAATGGGGCCTGGGTGAGAACACTGAATACTTCATCATGAAAGACCAGATTACTAAGAAAAATGAGAGGAACCAATCAAACGACAAAATACAAATACCAGGTAAAATAATAATAATTTAAAAGGCCACAATTATGTTTTCTCCTCCCACCATGAAAGGTACTTATCTATAAAGCGTTTACATTAGTTTCCTAATGTTTCAATATTCCCTCTTAATTATGGTCACATGGCCCCCAGATCACGTAACTACACTTTTGATTGGAATATTCAAACATGGCAGAATTAATCTCAGTGGTATAGATTCTTCTTCCAGGTCTTCAGAAAAGAAAATTTGCAGATTATGACTTTCCTTTTGCAACCTACAACATAAACAGAAATCCTAAAATCCAGTTTTGACTTCAATGATATGCTAATTATACTCCAACCAATCATTTATTAAGTCCCTACTTTGTGCCAAGCACGGTGCTGAAAATGAGGTTGCAGACATTCCCTTTACTAAACTGAAAATGTGATCAAGACAGGATCTTTGTTTATTTCCTCTAGCAGCTAGCAATCAATCCATTCATCATTCAGTGAATATTTATTAAGTATGCATTATGTATCCAGTTCTGTGCCATGTGATAGAAATATGAAGACAAAAATCAAAACAGTCCCTGTCCTCAAAGAACTTCAATTCTGACACGGGAGAATTTAGGAACTCTGCATTAGTATACATAAAACACAGGAAAGGTAACCTTTGGGGGGAAATATTAACAAATGGGAGTTGGGGGCCATAAAAGGCCTCAAAAGGAGAATGTGATCTTTGAGTAGAACACTGAAGAAAAAGACAAATTTCAGGAAGAGAAGGCGAGGGGAGAGAGGTATGGAATACAGCTAATGCTGGAGTGTTCAAGGAAGATTAGTAAGTCTGCTATGAGGGTCTGCCGAGTCCTTCTCGTGGCTGCTTTTCTCCTTTGCTGTCATTTTCATAGCAGAATAGAGGATTGATTGGAATGAGAAGAGATACAAGTCAAGGAAATCAATTTAGGAGGCTACTACAAAAGTCCAATGGAGAGGTAATAAGGCCCTATGATAGGATGGTGTTTCTGTAAGCAAAATAGTCATATTTGAAAATTTTAATAGAGAAAAAAATAAAAACAATTTCACAAATGATTTGATATCTTCAAGCTCATTGTGAGCACAGATTGTTTTATTCTTTGTCCCAGTGTCCCTGGTGCCTACTCCAGTGCTTGGCACATAGTGGTTGCTTAATGTGTAGTGTGATTAATGAATAAGTAAGTGAGAATGAAGAGTCAAGGATGACACCTATGTTGTCAACTGAACTAAATGGAAAAATGGTGTTATACTCGATAGTAACGAGATAGTTAAGAAAACAGATTTTGAGGTCAAGATAATGAGTTTTACTTTTGGCTTGTTCAGTTTGAGATGCTTAAGGAATATGTAGTTCAAAATGTCTAATAAGCTGGTGAGGATGCAGGATTGGGGCTTATAGTATAAAAAAACTAGGCTTATAAAGAGAGATTTTAAAATTATCAACAGACAGATGATTGTTGAAACCATCTTAGCTTAAGAAGTTACCAAGAAAGAGAATGTGTAGAGAAAAGAGAAGAAAGCCTAAGGCAAAGCCTTGGGAAATACCCACATTTAATGAGTGCAACATAGATGAATTAAATTCCAACCAAGGAGCCTGAGAAAGAGGAGACAGGCTGGAAGGAAAAGAACCAGGAGAGAAAAATATCATGGAAACCCGGAGAGCTAGAGTGTCCAAAGCAGAAAACATTTAACAGCATGAAATACTGCAGAGAAGTCAGGAAGGAGGAGGATTGAGAGAAGGACTATTAGATATGGCAATTAAGAGTTCATTGGTGACTTCAGAGAGAGCAATTTTAGTTAAGTGATGAGGTCAAAAGCCATACTGCAGAGGACTTGGAAGAGACAGTGAGAAGAGAGATGGAGGCATCAAGTATAAAGTTTTCTCGAGGAACTTGACTGGGAAGAGGAGGAGAAATATAAAGGATGATAATTAGTGGGGGAGGTAGTATATGAAGTGAATGGGACAAAGTAGGGTATTTATTTAACCAGCAGTGAAAGACAATGTTCTAAACAAAATTTGTTGTTGTTTAGCATGTCAGTCTCTTTGTGACCCCATTTGGAGTTTTCTTGGCATAGAAAATAGATTGCCACTTGCTTGACCATCTCATTTTACAGATGAGAAAACTGAGGCAAAGAGTTAAGTGACTTGCCCAAGATCATACAGCTAGGAAATGTCTCAGGCCAGATTTGAACCTAGAGCCTCCTGTCTCTAGGCCTGGCTTTCAATCCACTGAGCCACTTAGCTGCCCCCAAGAAATCATATTTTTGGATTAGATTCCTTGATTTTACACCAGAACACTGCTTACTGACTTAAAATGATCTTCTTCCATAAGGCAAATAAATGCCAATTTTAAAAAGGAAACTACAATTCAAATGGGGAGGAAATTCATAGGAGGAGAGTTGGGATCCTGAGACCAAAGATAATCAACAGATGAAAGAAAAAGGTGCAGAAGGCAACTGATTTTTTTTTAAATGGTGATCATTTTGTTCATTCCTATGGATGGACCTGTTCTACTTTACTGAATTAAAAAAAATAAAATGGGAAAAGTCATTTACCAAGTCAGCTTCTTAGATTTTGCATTATAAATGAAAGGAGATCAAAGAAGAGGAAAGATATAGAAAACCTAGATACTCTCCTCATACTACAGAATCACTATGGTCATGTTTAGAGGTCCCTCTCTCAAGGCTAAATTAGAAATGCTCCATAATATATTTTATCTTTAAATTGTGATTTAGAGTTCTATGGATACATTTAAGAGTTCTGAACATAATTCTCATGAAGAGCAATACTTTACAAATGCATTAATTAAGATTATAGATAGAGAGCTAGAAAGAACCTGAGAAGTCACTTTTCTCAAATGCCCTCATTTCACAGATGATAAAACTGGTGCTGAAAGAAATAATGTGACTTTCACAGACACAAATTCAGCGGAAACACTGGGATTTGAATTCAGTGCCTCTGAATCCAAAAACCAAGTTCTGTTCACAGCCTTCTGTAGGGGTGCCCTGTGTAGGGACATTAGCAGGTCCCTAAAATGCCAATGTCAATCTTGTGTTGCTAGTTCAGTATCAGAAGCCACTGGTTTAATTTATTTGATGACCCAGGCATAATTCTTCTAGTCCTTGTCACCGGACCTAAATTTTGAGTGAGTTAATTTGCTGCCTAGAATTAAATGAGGAGAAAAAAGGGAATAGCAATCCTGAGGGCACAGGAACAGGGTAATAACAGGGCAGTAAGAAGCAGCCTTTATTGGTGCCTGGGTTACTCTCTCTTTGAGGTGTGGTTTATATAATGTACATTTCCTTTTCCTGAATTTCAGTCAACTCTGTGGGAGACAACACCATCCGTCTTATTTCATCTTTTTAACAAGGACTTGATGAGGTGACACAGGACTGATTCTTAAAAACACATTACCTGTTATGTGAGGCATTGTGTGACAGAAAGAACTATCTCAGTGACAGGCACCTGACAGCAGATTTGTTGATTTCCTGGTCACTTCATTTAAAGTAACAACAGGGTGAAATATGCCATCTGATAATCTGTTTGAATGTTGACTGTGAAAAGCATTTAACATTTCTGCCAGCTACCACCACTCCTCAGGAATCTGTTCTTCAATATGGGCGATTCTGTCTTTCTCTTTAATCATGTTATCAACCCCCTCCCTCAAGGAGGAGACCCACCCATCAACTTTCTGGAAGTAATTTCAAGCAGAGAGTTTCAGGATTAAAAAAAATACACAAACCTTCTACTCAATCTCTGTTTTACTTAGCTATGCAAAAATAATTATGACTAATGATAATAATTAACAACAAAAACATTGACAAAACTCACATTTATCCAGTAGAGAGGCAGCATGGGGTGGTGGATGGGGTTCAGCTCCCACCTCTGACACATTCTGGCTGTGTGAACCCCAGCAAGTCATGGCCTCTCAGTGTGAGGCTGGAGAAGTCATAGCCTCTCAGTGTGAGCCTTGACAAATCATAACCTCTTAGCTCTGGCCCCCTTCTAAGGCCATAATGCGAAGCAAAGATTCCAACTTGCATGGTAATGGAAGTTCCCAAACCAATGAACGCACATATTCATTCTCTATCTCTTTTTATCTAATGCTTTAAGATTTGTGGACCATTTTGTGAATATTTTCTTTTTTTATTCTTCTGGACCACTCTGTGAGGTAGATATTCATATCATCCCCATTTCGCACATGGAGAAACTGAGGCTCATAAAGATTGAAGAACTTACCCAAAGTCTTACAGTGTATGTTTGAGGTGGGATTTAAAACCAGTTCAAGAGGCAGCTAAGTGGCTCAATGAATAGTCAGGCCTGGAGCTGGGAAGACCTGGGTTCAAATTTGACTTCAGATACTAATTGTGTGACCCTGGGTAAGTCACTTAACCCCAGCTGCTTAAATTCTTCTGCCTAGAAATGGATACTTATTATTGATTCTAAGACAAAAAATGTTTTTTTTTAAATACTTAAATAAAACCAATTCATCTGTTCTCAAGACTGGTATTCTATCTAATCTACTTCTAACTGATGACTCATTTCTAAAGGGCATTAATTATGAAAAAACAAACCCTAACATTTATACAATAAAAAAAAAAGCTTTTAAGATACTTACTATGCCTAATCTCATTTGAGCCTCTCTACTGGATAAGGAAGATATTGCGGTCTCATTTTATAGATGAGAAAATGAAGGTCCAAATGCAATAAGTGATTCCTTCATTGTCACACAGATAATACATGTCAAAGGCAGGATTCAAACAAGTTCTGTTGAGTACAGGTCCAAACATTATCCTTTACACATTAGACCACACTGTCTTAGGTCATGGAGAATATGAATCTGCTTGCTTCTGAGTGACCTCTGATGCATTTTGGCTCTGCAATGGCTATTTCTTGAGGCTGTATGACTCTCCCTGGGTTAAAAAAAATCATTCAGTCATTCATCAGCTCCAAACTCCTGTTTGGGAGTAAGATGTTGTAGTCATATGTTTTTTTCACCCTTCACTCTCCATTTTTGAGCTTTGGGAAATTTTAATCTCTAACACCTGAAGGTCACATTTACATACATTTTATGGTTACATTTTCTTTCTTTATTTCTATAGTAGTAAAAGGAAAAACAAACCTCAGATCAAGCTACTGACAAGGCTGCATTAACCCTCCATCTATCATCCATCTATAGCTTTTCAGATAAGACAGGCATGCTTGCTGCCCACCTCCCTCCCCATCAGAGCAGAGACTTCTCTAAGTGAAATAGGATAACAATTTCACCGACTAATACACTGGCTCAGCACTAGCCTCTTAATATGCCACTGGAAGGCAGATTCATCGAAAATAATTATCACCATTTTAATAACAGTAATAATTTCTCCTTATAAAGCATTTTGCAGACTTAAAAGGGAAGAGTCAGTCCATTTTACAATTTTCTTTTTTTTCCAAAGCAATAAATATGAAATGCTTCTAAAGGAAATCAACGATCAAGAATGACACAAGTAAGACTTTTAAAACCCTGAAGCCCCCCACACAATATCACCCCATGATGGCGGCGGTCAGAATTGGGTAAGAATGGGGGTCCAGGCAAAAACCACCCCTAGTCTTTTTAATGACTGAGGAACCGTGTGTGACTGCTATGCGCATGTTTTAATTGCCTGGAACAACATGCCCATCAGCAATGGAGCTGATTTACAGCAGCCCCCACACCAAATGCCACCAAGGACACCTTGGGCCTCAACATGGTCTAAGCTTTTTAAACAGCATTAAATATGAACTAGAAACAGGTCAGTTAAAATTTACACTTTCTCTGAAAGATTTTTGACACATTCAATGCTTGTGAAAGCTGAGGAGATGACGGCCCTAGTCAAATACAGTTGAGTGAGCAGACTGCAAGCATCCCCACACTCCACCTCCAGTGCAGTTCAACCGTGACATAGAGGGACAAACCTTTTCTTCCCTCTGTTTTCCTCTTTCTGAAAATGGAAGAAAAAAAATTTTCTCCAAAATATTGCTCAATTATATGTTTATGTGAAAATTTTGAGAAAATTCCACTCAGATGGCAACTCTTCAACTCCATCACTGGCCTCATTTAGCCAGTTAATTTCTAACAATAATTCTCCTTAGGGTGGGAGGTCTTAAATTTAGATTCATGAACGACAACTCTCTCTCTCTCTCTCTCTCTCTCTCTCTCTCTCTCTCTCTCTCTCTCTCTCTNATTGGGTCTCTCTCTCTCTCTCTCTCTCTCTCTCTCTCTCTCTCTCTCTCTCTTTCTTACTCTCTTTCTCTCTCTCTCTCCTGATATCTTAAAGAGCATGGTGCAGTTTTAACTTTAATATCTAAATATAACATTTAGATTTTTGAGATATTTTGTATAAATATATTTTATAACAGTATTTCAACTTTTAGAGATTTAGCAACATTGTCCTGAGAAAGGATGCAGAGACTTTACTAAACTGTCAAAGGGGTCCATAACAAACAAGAAAGTTAAAAATTCCTGCCTGGGTGGGCAAGGGGTTTAACTCTCCATTTAATAAATAATTTAATAATTTAATAATTTCTTTCTTCCATTTTCTTGGCTTAGCTATGATCAGATTACCCTCATCTAATGTATATTTCTCACATGGACATGGTTTTTTGTTAGGGTTGTCTCCCTGGCAGAATGGACACTCCTTGAGGGCAAGGCCTATTTAAAAATTTTTTGTTTATTTTATTTGTTTGCCTTCTTTATATCACCAGCTCTTCCTATAAACACAGAGCATAGAAAAGTCCCTTAATAAACGCTTGTTGACTCTGCCATATATAAACAATGGTCCCAGGAGCCTATAGACAGGACTCTGATCCTATTGATTAATTGAAAATTTATTAAATTTTTTTTAAATTAAAAACTAATTAATTAAATTATATATATATATATATATTTATAAATACAAAATAAATTAATTAAAAACTAATTGAGCATTAGTTTTATCCTGCAAAAACATTGTATAGTTTTGGGTTTTTTGTAAAAAAAATTACACTATTATTTGATTTTTTTTTTTATAAACCCTTGTACTTTGGTGTATTGTCTCATAGGTGGAAGATTGGTAAGGGTGGGCAATGAGGGTCAAGTGACTTGCCCAGGGTCACACAGCTGGGAAGTGGCTGAGGCCGGGTTTGAACCTAGGACCTCTCTAGGCCTGACTCTCACTCCACTGAGCTACCCAGCTGCCCCCTATTATTTGATTTTAAAATAAAGAATTAGAGATGACTTTTTCCAAAATGATACTATCAGAAATAACCGGATTTAAATAACCTATTTAAAAAGGGGACAAATAAATTGTGAAGGTACTTCAGAACCCAGTCTTAAAAATTACAAAGGACAATTTATTTTCAAATTAAGCTGTCTTTGGGATGGGTCTGGGCAATAACACGTTGTGAGACTGCCAGTAGACTATAAGTTCCTTGAGGGAAGAGATCATTCTCACCCCTTCCCTTCCTCTCCAATAAGCCATGCCAGTCATTTTATCCTCTATCCTAGCCACTAGCACAGTGTCTAACATGATGGGGGTGGGGGGCTGCATAAAGGCTGGTTGTATAGGATGTTGTCTAATTTTTCACTTGATTCATAAAGATCAACCCTCATGATTAAGGGCAGTGATAAGTTGAACCTAGTGGGCCAGGCTGGTCCCCCCTCTCAGATTTCCCAAACTTCAACATGTCATCGCCATCTCAGGCTGAACACCTGGAAAGCTTCCTCTGGCTCAGATGTGGCATTTGGCATACAGTATCATCCAGGTCTAAGCATCATCGCTTTCATCTTTCTGCCATCTGGAGGATATTGAAAATGAAATGAAAGCAGAAAAGGATTTTTTTTCCAACAGGAGGGGAACACCTGATGTATTAAGTTACTCAAGCACCAGGACTGCATGGTACTGAACATTCTCACTGTCACAGCCTTTGTTGAAAAGGATTTCCCTGACCTTTTCGGTAACCAGCAAACAAATAAGCCCTATCTCTCAGCGGGAGAGAGGCGCTGCTCCATTAGGTCATTAAGCAGTTCTATTCACACTATCCCCATTCTCTTGTCCTTGGCCCTGAAGAAAGAGCTGGCTTCGGGCCAATCAGTCAGAAAGAAGGAAGGCAAATGCGCCACCACCGTACAGTACAGCGTGAAATGTCACAGCAGGACCAAAGTCGTGGAACAGACAGCAGCGAGGAAAAGATGCGCTGCTACATGAGGGGTAGTGTTCCAACAACGAGAGGCTGGTGTTTCAGTCTGCCAAACAACGTAATGACTCATCCAGGCAGAAAAATATTACCACCATGGGAATATTTGGAACGTCTCAGTCTGAGAGTAATTAGGGACTAAACTACAGCGGCATGCTTCAGCGATGAAATGAGAAAATAAGCAATACCTCTGTCAAGTTCTGATTGGCGAGTGGTAAATGAATATGGGCTTCTATCATCTCAGACCACAAAACTAGGGACTTGCAGCAGATTGTCAGGATGGAGAAATATTCCTGCATTTTCATAAAACACAACAGTGTGGCGCATACACACGAATACCAAAAAATTAAAAAAAAAAACAAAAAACACCTCATCAAGTGTAAAATGCCACAGTTGGCAGAAAGAGTTTTAGGGAAAAACCATTACCACTATTATATAATTCATTTCTGTTGGAAGCATTTGCCCATACTGTAGCTTTTTTCTACCTCTAATTATACTGTCTGTAAAAGGAGGGGGGGGGCAGGAGGAGATGAATTCAGAATGGCAAAAGCTAACAATATCATTCTATTAATAAGAATGATACACAATCACAAAACAAGAGCACATGTGCTTAATGAATTTAGGTAATGGAATTATTTTCCTTATTAGGATCAGTTGCATGAATGTACATTCTCTGGCATAGAGGACAAATGTTAATTTTTATTTCTTTGTATTTTTAGATGGCGAACAATTTGTATTCATTAGACAATACAAAAAAAGGGCTTCTCCCCTTGTAAAGTGACATTATAATTAAATTGGATCACCTCAGCAGTATTTGCAGGTTAAGGAATCACAAGCTGGCTAGACAAAATCCAGCCATATTAAACCAAAAAAACTGAGTTTTTTTTATCAAAGGCTCTTCATTGCAAGAACCAGGTTAGAACCTAATCACATGAAGGGTGAGACAGGAGAGTGGGAAAGAGGGAAAGAGAGAGAAAAAAAGAGTGAGGAAAAGAGGGAAAAGGGGAGACATTACTCAATCTAAAAGGGCTTCTGGAGAGGGAAAAAACCACTCCAGTATCTTTGCCAAGATAATCCCAGATGAGATCACTAAGCCTGGGACACCACTGAAACTACAGAACAACAAAAGAAGGTCTTAGGAGGTGAGAAGTAAAAATGGCTTATCAGATGGGAGCTCACTAGGTTTTTCCAGATAGCTTACTAGGAAGTCTGAATAGACACTTGTTTGACTTCCTCCACAGGGACAGCAAGCAGCATGCACTCCTCTGGTGCATGTTTCACCACATCAGAGTCAAGGGCAGACACAAATTACCTCTCCTCGTGATATGTACAACCCCTATTAGGCCAGGTTAATAAACTCTAATAGATGTAAGGGCTAATACAATATTCAGCTATTGACATAAACATAAATATAAATTTCAAAGAAAATAACCTACTTTAGTAAAACTACCTGTGCAATAAAAATTAATGAGCTCCAAATGATTCTGCACATCTCCACCAAATTGCATTTTCAGGCTCACATCTCCAGGACATGCTGGGTGGTTTGATGCATTCCCACAATTCATCTTCCTGCTAAGCCAATTTTAATTTAAATGCAATTAAAGGCTCAAAATGAACATTATGTATTAGATAAAGCCCTGAATCTGCAGACTATCATAAATATGATTTTCAGAAAAATTAATTACAAGCCATTAGGGTACAAGTCATCTTCCTGCAAATGTTGAGTTAAACTGCAGAATTAGTTTGTTCGTTCCATTAAATGTTAAATACTAATTTTGAGCTTTGTGCCAATTTACTATCACTAGGTCAGTTTAAAAGAAAAAAAATCTGTTATTTATAGATAGAACTTCTGAGTCTTTGAAGTAGCCTGACATTTTTTTTTACTAATTGAAAAATATTTCCTTTGAAAAACAGCATGAAATAATCAATTTAAGCCAGTGTTGGTCAACAAGTTAATAACATCAATTTCCAGAGGTTATGACTTTGCATTATCATGATAACATAGAAGAAGTGGAAGAGTTTTTGTATTTTAGAATTTCCACATAAAGAACCTGAATTCAATTTAACCCTCACTCAAGAGAAGAGAAAAAGTGATATCCCGAGATAGTGAAATGTATATTGCTGCTAGCTTGAAAAGGAAAAAAAAGCTTCATGTAAGTTAACTGTGAGACTAAACTTATAATTTCATCTTTTGCTATGGACTTGGATATAGAAAAGCAGGCTCTTGTGGCATACCAAGAATGACATAATTAATTTTTGGTGACATGAAATTATTGTGACAATTTTAACTTTAGCTATACATTCTATTACAGAGTCAAGAGAACTCTTTGGGCATTCAAACAGAGATGATATCTTGATAGAAAGTGTTACTAGGAGCCTATAAATTACCTTTGTTGCTATATTCAAATTTTTTTTTTACATGTTGAGGATAGAAATATAAGTTAAATCACCAACCACCATGGAAATCAGCATTTCCTTTTGGAATGGCTTTCTTTTAAAAAAATGTTCCATGAAATATCCCATACTGACAAAGAATATCAAAAGAAACTACATATATAAAAGGCTTAATTTTTTTTCATCAAAGACAAACAATTGTGCTCCATATTTTTACCTGCTGTGTTTCTTAGAATTGTCATGTTGTTAACTATGATTACCCCTTAAGAGAAAACCACAATAGACTTTAGGAGGAAAAAAGACCCTTTCTACACCCCAAACTCTCCAAACTGACAACTTCTTATCAAGGCAGAATCATCAGCTTTTTCTTTGAGTTATGCTTTGATATATTATTAAGAAGTCCAAAGTCACAACAAGGTTGCAGAAGTTTGGGAAATAATTTCTATGGTAATGGCTTGCCTTCCTTCCAAATAATATTAACTACAGTTAACATAAAGATCAATATAGCCATTACAATAAATAGCCATTAAGTGATAACTTTTGACTAGGATATTATTTGACTAGGATATTGGCAACTCAGAAAAGGCCACAAATCTTTCTTTCCCCCTCATCAACTAGATTTGCCTTGATCTCACCCTTTTGAATAGTAAACATCTACATGTCCACATAATTATTAGAATTCTCCTCAGGTTCTTAACTCCAAGGGATCTACCAGTCTGCCTCAGTTAGTTTCTCCTGGCTCGCCTACCTGGGTTCACAAACCAGTTCATAGTGGTTGTCCCTGTATCTGGAGTTAAGTTTTATGAGAGTTAACTGATATTCTGATAATTTCCAAATGAGTCCATGAGAATGTCACATTATTTTGCTTCTACAGTTACATGAAAACTATGCAGTAATCTTCTGCCATTGCTGTGGACAGTTGTTAGAACAGATGTTCCCAACTCTAGGGAGATGATGTTACACAAGGAAGATAACAAAACTCTTATCATGATTTGAAAAAAATTATTCTCTTACACTGAAGACATTTCTTGACTGCTTAGACATATGCAATGATGAAGCCAGGCAATACCTGAGATATATGCAAATCATATACACACGTGCTTCCTATGAGGCCAGGATGTAGGTATAAAAAGATAGATAAGAATACAGGCCATGACTTATGCACTGCTCCACTTCCTTCCTCCTAATTTGGCTATAATGTTCCATAGCACCTGATTTGAGAAATATCCCTTTCATACACATAAGGTCAGTCTTCAAAGGCAAGGTAAATGTGATGTGACTCTAGGAACAGGCTTCATAAAGACTTAAGAATGTGTCCTCTTTATCACAAGTGAATGGGAAAGGGAAATAAGAATAAAAATGTGTACATAAGACTTTTCACTGAATGTTGTTGCTGTTAAAGATCCTTTGAGATCATCATTATAGAATCTCGCTTCTGATGCTTCTGTGTGACACTGGATAAAGCATATAACCTCCCTGGGCTTCAATTTCTTCATTTGCAAAATTAGGGGGTTGGTAGATGAAAGAGATCCTGGACTAAATGGAAGAGATCTAACTATGCTGTAGAAGAATTAAAAAACGGACCCATACAGGGCAGTTTATTTCACAAGTTTAATGCCTTACTATTATCTTCACAAGTACCGGGTAACTGGGAAAAGTAGAAAAAGAATTTAACAGGCAAATAACAAAGAACAGAAATATGATTTCTCATTCTTATAAAATAGCACATTAGTATTTCATCAAATGCTTTAGAAACAGACAACTACTGGACCATTCTGTGACCTTTGATCTCACACATTGGATGTAAGAGTTAGAAATTTCCAAAATAAATATTTTATCGTAATTGATATTCATTTTCAAATGCTATGAGGTTCATGATAAATTACTTAGAGTGGATGAACTTTGAGGTAATTTTTATTCTTCCCTTGTAAATTACAAATATATATTTGGCTGACCTTTGTATAATTATTATGCCAATTACTTTGGCACTTTTGGCACTTTCTCAATACTGCTATCACAGCCCTACTTGTCATTAAAAAGACAAAGATCCCTCTTGGGTAGTAACAGACTAATAATGATCCAGGCACTGTGCTAAGCTGGTGGAGTTTCAAAGAAAGACTAAAAACAGTCCCTGCTCTCAAGGAGCTCACAGTCTAATGGGGGCGACAGAATGAAAGCAAGTATATACCAACAAAATTATATATATATATATATATATTCAAACACATAAGTGTATGTATATATACACATCCACATGCACTTACATGCACACATACAACCATATATATACATATATACATACATATATATATATATATATACATAAATATATGAAAAATTTTGAGATCAAGGGAAGACACTAGAATAAGTGGAAAGATGAAGTCAGGAGTATCCAAAGTATAACCAATATAGCAACCAGTGCATAATGATTATTCAGAGATAGTAACAATTGGAAGTCACTATACTTTAAAAGTCAATCTAAAAAAGTAAAATCCACTATAGTTATAGAACTATTATGGCACATACAAGGAATGCAGATATATTAATTTCTATGCTAAGGCATGTGCTTTGGGTAAACAATGCCTTCAAATTCATAGATACAAACTCTGAAAACAGTGATCAGATTCCAAATCATTGATAACTATTCCGTGATGTTAAATAATCTTTTGCAGTTGTTGGGGCCCTGAGGTTATTTTTTCCATCTTAGCCAGTCAAATGAAGAGCAACTGAGTCTTCCCCAAGCATAATACAAAAGTACAAAAGGGAGCTGCTCTTCCATATCTCAGAAAATAGAAAAGAAACTGTTAAAACATACTTCCATCCTCATCCTTATAAGGAAATAACCCCACTGATGAAAGCAGGTCTTTTTTCTTCTTTGTATTTTTGTATTTTTGTACCTTACACATGGTTAGTGCTTAAAGAAATGTTCCTTGATTGATTCATTAGAGAAAGTGGTCAGAGAGGGCATCTGGATGGCTCAGTGGATTGAGAGCCAGGCCCAGAGATGGGAGGTTCTAGGTTCAAATCTGGTCTCAGACACTTCCTAGCTGTGTGACCCTGGGCAAGTCACTTGACCCCCATTGCCTAGCCCTTACCACTCTTCTGCCTTGGAACCAATACATAGTATTGATTCTAAGACGGAAGGTAAAGATTTTTAAAAAAAAAGAAAAAATGAAAAAGTGGTCAGGAAAATGCATTGGTATAAAAAGACAAGTAGATTCTAGAAAAGAAAGTTAGAGGTATGAACCTAAAGTCACTGCAACAAGTATGATAGACATTTCCCAAATGAAATCACAAAGGAAACTTTCAATCATCATCTTCAAGGAACATTTATTAAACACCTCCTATGCTCATCTCTTCTTTAACTAAATCAGAAGACTTTTCTCTAAGGAACCCAATGAATTTCTCGAATTTCACTATGCTACATATGAATTCTATTCTAATGAACATAGGCACAAGAATTCTTAGTCATCACTTCATGATAAATTTCAGATATCTTAGCTTGGCAGCTGCCAAAACTGTAGGCTCTATTAAAGAGGTATACTGTCCCAAGCAAGAGAAGGCAACAGTTATCTTTGCATTCTGCCTTAAAGGGTTATAAAAATTTTGGACAATTGTGTTCAAATTTGGACTAAAGAGTTTATAAAGGGCTATTACAAACCAAAGTGTATCCAAAAGATAAAAAAGGATCAAAGATTCAGAGCTAAACGGGATATTGAGTCCAACCCCTACAGATAGGGAAACCAAGGCTCAGAAAGATTAAGCAAATTTCTCAAGGTCATAGAGCTAGTAAGTCTGAGATGGGGCTCAAACTCAAGTCCAGAATTCTCCCCACTATACCACACAGTGGTAAGGAGGCTTAAGCCATTCCATTCAAGAAATGGTAGAAGGCATAAGGCGTTTTTAGCCTGGAGAAGCAGAGACAGAGTGAAGACATGATAGCTGTCTTCAACTATTTGAAGAGCTGTCATGTAGAAGAAGGATTAGACTTGTTTTGCTTGGCCCCAGAGGGCAGATCTTGGAGTAATGGGCGGAAGTCTCCTTTCAGCTTGATAAAAGGAAATACTTCCTAACAATTACAGCTGTCCAAAAGTGGAAAAGGCTGCCTCAGGATGTAGCTAGTTCAACATCCTTGAATCCCATTTCTTCTGGAAGAAAAATTGTTGGAGATAGTGAGCAAGGAATTTCTTGACCAGTTAGTTCCTTTTCGATATTTATATTCTTTCTGATTGTTTTTGGACCATCTCAGTTTCTTATTCTATTTATTTATAAATTCTTCTACTATTTTAACTTTTCTTATATGCCTTTGAAATTGATTTATATTTATTTATCTGTTTATAATTTTAAAATTTTATTCACTTCTTTCCTTCCCTTCTTCCTCCCCTTCTTCCTTCTCTCCTTACAACAAACTTTTCCTCCATGAGAATTTCCAAATAGATTTATCTCCATCTCCAACATCTTCTTATAAATTTTGCACCTTGAGCTCCTTAGTAAATACTTAATATCCCTTCTTCTTGGTACTTGGACTCAGTGCTTAATTTAGTCACCTCTTGATGTGTTGAGAGATAGATACATCTCTTTCTCTTTGTATCACCCAAGCTCTACATATCTTAAATTCCTAATAAATGTGTTGAATTCAATTGGGTCTTTTTACTCATACTTAGCTATTTTAGTTTAGTCACATCAAGTGTTGAACTCAATGGACTCTTTTAAGTCACATTTAATGATTTTAGTGACATTGAAGTAACTGTTTTATTTATTTAGTTAGTTTACAAAGCTGTGAGAAAAGTAAGGAAAGGATCACTTCACAGCCTTTTAGCTAAGATCAAGTGGGAAAGCAATGAAAAGATTAATTTCATATCCAAAATAATCAGTAATTTTGTCAATGTTAATGATGGTTCCTTGATTGTGCTTACAACATATTTACATTGTAAGTTATGGTTTTATGAGTTATTGTGCCCAGAAATATCTCAGTTGGTGGACAACCTTTTGGTGATTTGCTTTTCCTGAATTAAATACCTAGGTTAGCCCTAATGGTAGGTCCATCTTCAAATCCTTCTCAAGATATTAGGACTTGCAGGAACTTTCATTTCATTCATATAATCTTCAAGAACTCAAGGATACTCTGATAGTATGGTGAGGCATCGGGATAGCTTTTGAGTTGAGGCATTAAATTTGAGTGATAAACTATCTTGTGTGGGTCTGTTTTGATTTTTCTACAAGATAGAGGAAATTCAATATCTCTTTATGTACTTTGAAATACATACTTCATTTTATTCCTCAAGTTTTCCAAAAGTATCATCATTCTATCAATTTCCTAGCTTTCAGAAACTTGACAGAGTAAATGCAATACCAACATCACTAAACCATAAGCCCTCCTCTACTTCTATTTATTTGCCAGAAGTTTGTTACTGCAATGATAGAATTCTAAAATCTGACAAAAACTGATGCCATTGCTGTGTGTATTATGGCATATGTATAGAAGCAGACTTCAGAGGTTTGAACTGTGGGAAATTAATGGATGAGTTTAGAATGACAATAGCATTATTAGAGCATAAGACTCAACATTAATTTCAATTTTTCTTAAATGACCCAAGCACAGGGTTGGTATTGAATGGAGACTGTCTTAAGATAACATCATAGTATAAAAATCAAGAGAAAAGAGTTACTAGAAAGAGATTTCAGTTCTATCTTACAAAAGTCAAATCATATTTCTTCAAATACATCCCACTTCAAATGAATTTATAAAAGAAAAATACACACATATGTGCACATATACAAGCACATGATATTTTTTGAACTCTTACTTTCTATGTTAGAATCAACATTGTGTATTGGCTCCAAAACAGAAGAATGGCAAGGGTTAGACAATGGGGGTTAAGTGACTTGCATAGGTCACATAGCTAGGAAGTGTCTGATACTGGATTTGAACACAGGAATTCCTACCTCTAAGTCTGGTGTTCTATCCACTGAGCCACATATATGCCCCCATGCATGAACATTTATCACTAGCACAAAATCTATTATGTATACATGCTTTAGATAGATACATACCTATGTAGGGAGACAGTACAGTTGGACAATGAGTTGGGTTCATATTTGAAAAGGGGGATGATGAAAAAGGACATTGCTTTCAGGAAATTCAAAAGATCTTTGAATAATCCCAACCTTCCAATGAAAGTGTTATAACATTAACACTTTTCTGTTTTTGCTATTTAGCATCTGGAACACAACTGTCTCTTAAGAACTAAATAAGAATATCCAATAGACGTCAATGGGGAAAAAGCATGATGGAGGTAGGCAGGCTACAATATGTAACAAAAAGAGCAACTCCAAAGAAAAGCAGCAGTAGGAGATTCCATTAGGGTACTTTAAAGTGAAGTAGGGCTATTCAAACAGAATGACAGGTCTACTACTTTCCAATGTTTCCCTATTATAGCCCCACCTCCACCCCACAAAAAAAAACAAAACCATAATATGGAGTAGATCCAGATGCTCTGGCAACAGATATTAGCTTTCCCTAAAAGAAGGCAATGCTGTCCACAAGACTTGATTGGCTATGGTTTCCATTGGCCACCCAATGTCATAAAAGTTCCTACCACATGTGGACTTGGTGGATTCTTAAAGACCACTTGAATCAGCATATACTTCAGCTTATCTTTCCCTGATGATCTGATGCTGGTACAGCAAGGTAAACCTTTTGTCAGTTGTTCAATAGCTTACAAGTACCTCATTTCATCTCAACATTGAACCTGAACTAAGAGAATCTTTGGATTAGAACAATCTCTGAAAAACATTAAAAAATAAGGAATGGGAGGAGGACAGTCAGAGTTCCAATAGTCAGGAGAAAGCAAAGAAAACTTCCACCATGTTAGATGGACTAGTTGTAGCAAACTATTTTGGGGGAGAGGTGAAGGGAGGTATGTATTACCACTGCATAGTATAGGCAAGAATGGATGTGTCATGACTTACACTTTTCAATGGAAGTCTTATGTTGATAAGATCTCAGCTCCATTTGAGAATACAAAGTAATATTATTTCAATCATGTTATATCTAACTATGCTAAATGAGATTTAAACTTTGATTTCTGGATCCATAGTCTTGGATGCTATTTAAATGCTTCTTCCTTGTTTTTGATGTTCTGTGAACATCAATGAAATATTTGGGCTATCCAATAGCTATTTTCTTGTTCTTTATTCATAGCCATCTCACATCCTTTTCTGATCACATCTATCTAATCTCTCTCTCTTTCTCTGTCTCTTCTCTATTCTGTCTATCTAATCTATCTATCTATCTATCTATCTATCTATCTATCTATCTATCTATCTTCTGAGATGACATGCTTTGTATCAATTCTTCACTGGCAATAAATTGCAACCTACTCATTCACACCATGTCCCTCTCAATTGCCCTTTGTGGGATCTGTAATGTCAATTCTTCATGCATTCCATGCTCCAGAGAAGTACAGCATCACTGGAAGAACTATTGTGTTAAAAATGTGAAACAATGCTTTGTTTCCAGGGAAAGTATGGGCTCATTCAAAGAACTATAGAATTTCCCAAATGCAATCCAGCATGTTTTCCTCCTTCTATACAATTTTAAGTTCATCTGCTAATTCTGTTCAAGGTGTTGGTATTGATGGACCATTCTGTGGGCTGTCTATTTAACTGCATATTCTGGTTTGAAAATATGGGTATTCTTTATCCACTTTTTTGAGCATATAATTAGGATGGAGTCTGTTGAGAGATTCTAATAACATATAACAATTACTAACACTTATATAGCATTTTAATCTTTATAAAGCATTATGCATGTTTTCTTATTTTATTCCTCATAAAAACTGTGATGTAGGTGCAATTCCATTTTACAGTTGTGAAAACAATCGCAGAGAGTTTGAGTGACTTCCCCTGGTTCATAGAGCTAATAAGTGTCAGAAGAAGGATTTGAAATCATGTTTTCCTGACTCCAAGCCCTATACCACTCCACTAATAAATCCAAGTTGCCATGGAGCTCATTTAAGAGGCTCTGCAATATTTTGTAACTTAATACAATCTATATAATGTTATAATAAAACAGGGATATCTGAATGACCTCACCATGTACCACATTCAAAGAATTTCAAGGATTCTTTCATGATTTTAAAATATGGACAGGATACAATTTTTTTAGAGCAAAGTCTTTAGAAAGCATTTGACTCCATGGAATCTAATTTTTAAGAGTCAATACATTTACATTGCATCAAGATACTAAACTCTTTGTATCATTCCATCAAATTTTTCAGTGTAACAATGCGATCTACCAAATATAATTTGTAAAAATCTATCTGTTCTTTTCTCATACTTTGATCAAAGAGGCCATCAATGCAAATGTAGCTTATTCTAGAGATAGTAAAGGAAGAGATACACTACCTCAATCCTTAATTAAGTAAAATCTGGGGTATGAAGAATTATCCTGATACCATAACTACTTCTCAAAGAAAAAAAAATAAACAAGTCTTCATTAAAAAATTAGTTATCTTCATTGGTGGGGTGTTGAGTACCTATAAAGATAGACAAAACACAATAAAAGAACCCATATTATATATTCTGTAATGCATAGCAGCTCTGAAATCAGAAATAATTCCACGATATTTGAGGTAATAGCCTTTAAAATAAAAAGAAACTTTTAATAGAGATATGAATTAGATGTATGATTTCATTTGTGTAGAAAGAATCTCATGTAAGGAAATTCTCTTTTCCAATTCATATTGACGACTGTAATTTACAGTATTAAGAAAGTGGATTTTTAGACTTTTTTGGAATATGGAAAACTTTGGCAGGGTGGTGAAAACTATGTATCCCTTCTCAGAATGATTTTTGAATGCACGGAATAAAATACTTTCAACTAAAAAGGAAACCACTATATTGAAATACAGCTATCAACAATCCTCCCTAGATATAAATAAAGGAATTCCCCACTCCAACCTCCCCACCAGAATCAGTTTTCTTTAAAAGGCCACAAAACTATTCATAGAATGTGACTGGTTCCTCATTCCTTTGATGCATCTTCCTGGTCATATAAGTTCATAAAAATTCCACCTTTGTAGAGTAAGGTTCCCTCCAACTTGGTAGGTTTGTGAAGACCATTGGGACACCACACTCTTCCTCTACTGTCCAAACACTGTTTCCATATGGAGATGAGGGTGAAGGAATCATATCTATAGAACTAAGTGCCTCTGTGTCCTGTTTATACATTCTTGCTATATTAGGACTAAGTAAACTTCCTTTTGTAAACTATTCTATGACTTTCAAGTACCTCATTTCATCCCCAAATCAAGGCTGAACTAACAAGGTATTCATGTTTGGCCCACTTCTAAATCAGTTTTCCATTTTGCCTTTGTATCCTCAGTTCCTTGAATGTTTTTATCTATGTATCTCTCCCTAGAGATATAATATCATATATACAAGAACATACACAGACAGACATATACATATTTGTGTGTTTGTGTATTTGCTCCAGTCCCCAAATTTCAAAAGCCCTTAACATAGTAGGTGCTTAATAAATGCATGCTTGATTGAATTAGACTGAATTCTTCTATTGTAAAACAATAGAATGTCTTCCAGATGTGTAACTTTGCCAGAAATGTTACTCTTTTCCTCTGCACAAATTCCAAAGTAGGGAGGGGGAACAGAGGGAGACAGAAAATCTCCCTTTCAAAGAAAAGAACAATCATCCAGTATATTAGGGGGAAAAAACAATACAAAAACCTTTTACATGGGGGAAAAGGTTAACAAAAAGTTGGATTGAGTCTGGTCATTTACCTGGAGTCTTTGTTATATTCTTGCAAAGTGCATTGGGCAGATTATGTTAAAAAAACTAAGAATGGCTAACATCAGCAACATTTACAAGCCCTATAAAATGGAAATAGAATTGAAGACCACTTATTCTGTGAGGCTTCTTTTGAAATTCAATTTTCATCCTAACAGAATCAAGAACAGCCAAGTGGAGAAAAAAATCTAAACATCTGGGTGGCTTAGTGGAAAACGACAATAGACTTTTCACTGTGGGAAGTGTCTTGGTTTTATTAATAACCAATAAACTGTATCATAAACTGCACCCTCTTGTGGAAATAAACCTACTGTATACCTTTAACAGAAGTCAACCTAAAAGAATTCCAAGGAGAGACTAACCTTAAAGAGCCCTTAAAGTTTGGGGCCATTGGAGTTACTTCTGTTCCCTGAAATAATAAATAAAGGCCTCTCCTCCCTAGCAGCATAGGGCACAGGCACCAGTGAAACCAGAGAGCTTTGAAAGGTTCTCCTGATAGAGATGGAAATAGAGTTGGAAATGTCATTGCTCCCATTTCCTCTTAATGGAAAGACCAGATTATTTCAATATGGGAACTTTAAAACTCTTGACAGCCCGACTAGAGATGACACACAGTTTATTTTATTTCACTTCTTCATATACACTTTACCTTCAATAACCATAAATCAAATAACAGAAGGCAGCAGCCAGTCTTGGGAAAGTGAACTACAATACTTCATTGTGGGGAAAAAATTATGCCCAGCAGCTCTCTTTAAAAACCAACCAACTAAATAGATAAAATAAATAAACGAAGGGGAAAAGGAATAAACAAAAATAAATAAATTATTTAATAAGTAAATAGATTTTTTTTAAAGGTATAAAGTGAAAACTGGGAAAGGAAAGAAGGGAAATTCAAGGCTTCCTTTGCTTATTATGTAGAATCATTTTTATTCTCTCTGTGGTTTTTCTAGCTTATCTTAGCTGAAAAGAGTTTTAAAAAAACTCACAAGAGGATTCCAAAATATTTTCCAGAGTCAAAAGTGCCTTCACATACTTTTTTCTTTCATTTGATACTCATAATAACATAACCCTGTGAAGAGAAAGGACAAGAATAAAGGAGGGAATGGAGTAAACAAAAATAAATACTGGAAAAATAAATAGACAAATAAGAGTTTAAAGGGAAGACTGGGAAAGGAGAGAAGTCAAATTCAAAGCTTACTTTCTCCCCATTTTTCATATGAGACAACTGAGATTCAATTGAGATGACTTATCAAGTGTACTAAGTCAAGATTATTCCCATTCTATTTGACATGGTAACTTCCAGAGGAAATAATCTATAATTGCTTGCTTTCACTATATGTATGTAGTCAGTGACTAGGTAAGTAGCAAAATGTAGTAGTGGCTTTTAGTGTGGGACATGGAGTTAGGAAGGCATGAATTAAAATAAAATACTTAATAGCTATATGATCCTGGGCAAGTCACTTAACATCTTTCAGCCTCAGTTTCATTATCTATGGATATAAAAATAGTTATCTATCTCACATGGTTGTTGTGAGGATCAAATGAGATAATATATGTAATGTGCCACATGCAAACTCAGGCCACTACATAAATGCTGCCTTTTGGAAGAAAGAAGATTAAGAGATTGGATTGAGGTTAGTCTAAGTGATCAATTGGGTGACTTTCAACTCTGCAAATTTGTGCAGGGAGAAAAGAAAGAGAGAGAAGATAAAAGAACTTAATCTTGCATACAGCCCCACATTTACTCATTTTTTAAATTCTCTCATCAAGCCAGCAATGGAGGATGGTAATGCCCTATGCCAATGCCTGAGTCATCTGCACAGAAAGGGAAAGAGATCATCTCACTGTTAATCTTAACTGTCTAGGTCTCCAAACTACAAATGGGGATTTAGAAGCAGCTAAGGATCCAGAAATGAAGAAGGAGTCTATTGCTCCCTCTCCATCCTCCAGATGTTCACAGAAAAGTATTTAGGTCACCAAAAAGACTTGCTTCCAAATTCAGTTCAGAGATTCATCTCTGTCCCATTCTCACAACCATCCTATTTATACCTCGACTATTGAGATTCATCTAATTGTTCTTTTTGTATCTACCTGGTCGCTCTCCTCTACAGTCCATCTTCCACATAGCTGCCAAGTTGATATTTGTGTCACAAGTCTGACCACTCCACTCCCTTGCTCAGAAAGAATCAGTGACTACCTCCTGACTAGTGTAAAATAACAAATTTCTCTAAATGACATTTAAATGCTTCTGGTTCCAGCCTACCTTTCCATGCTGATTACATATTAATCCTCCTTATTCTTTATTTTCCAAGTAACTTTTTGGTCTCCATACATAAGATTCTTTTTCCTGTCTCCATGTCTTTGCATAGATGCTTGCTAATGTCTAGAATATTCTCTCTACCTTTGCCTCTTAAAATTATCTCCCTTCAAGAATGAGCTCAAATACTACTTTGAACAAAAGGCCTTTCCTGCTTCTCCAAGTTTTAGTGCCCCCCCATCACATGACATCATATTGACTCTACATATATATTATATTTACTTATCTGTGCTCATGGTATATTCCTCTTCCACAGACAATCCCAGAAGCTCTCTGAAGGTGGCAACTTATTTTGGGGAAGAGGTTATGTCTGTGTGTGTTTGTCTTGAGGCCTCAGCAAAGCACAGTGCCAGGTACGCAGTAGGCATTAAATAAATGCTTGTTGAATTGAATTAATAGCAAATCCGACAAACCTAATCATGAATCACTGTGACCCAGTTACAATCTAATCTAACATAATTTTGACAGAAGGAAGGCTAGTAGCTGCACCCCAGGATCCCTCAGCTGTGCTGACTCAGTTATATAGGACACCCTTGGCTTTTCTAGATTAAAATCAACATCTTAAAGTTAAACTAGAAATGAATATATTCAAAAGCATGTTTAGCCAAGGAGATATTTGTATTCATGAAGAAAAGAGGTAATATTGACTCTCTGTTTCCATTAACAGAAATAATAATGGCTAATACTTATTTTGCATTTTAAAGTTTGCAAAGTATTTAAACATGTGTATATAATATATTACATAAATATATTATATATCATACATTGCGTAATGTCAATCATTTTTCAGTCACATACAACTCTTTGTTTCTTATTTTTCTCTGCCATTTTCCTCACCAGCTCATTTTACAGATAAGGAAACCAAGGTAAACAAGATTAAGTGACTTGCCCAGGATGACACAGTTAGTAAGTGTCTGAGGCTGACTTTGAACTCAAGAAGATGAATCTTTCTGACTCCAGATCCAGAATCCTTTCCACTATGCCACCTAGCTGCCCTTTTATATTATATATATATATATATATATATATGCGTAATATAATATTGGCTATATAATGACATATTATATGGAATATGAAATTACATTTATGTTATATGTATATTAGGAAAAATAAATATATAAACACATACATATAATTTTATTTTAGCCTCACAGCAACCTCAGAGCAAACAAGATATATTTATTTATAGATGAGGACTCTGGCAGAGAGAAGTTAAGTGATTTGTCCAGTCACAGAAAGTTTTATCTCTATTATATAGATGAAAATACTGAGGCAGACAGAATTGAGTGACTTGCCAGGGTCACACAGTTTGTAATGAATTGTCTAAGACAATACTAAACTCGGATCTCATTTCTAGAAAAACCCTTTATCCACTACACCATGTCACTACCTCTAAAATCTGGAGAAAGACACACATACACACACACACACACACACGTAACCAACAAGAAACTCTATTAAAATTCTGCTCTTGCCTTTCATCATGTCATCTTAAAGACCTTGCTTCTGATGCACAAATTTTATAATGAGAACCAAACTGGAAGACGCTCTGAGAATGGGTCAGGTAAGATATTTATGTGAAGACCTGCCCGATTAAGTTCAGAGAGGCTTGCCAGCCAAAAAGGTGGCATCTAGTTTAAGTTGTTTTTTTCTTTTGTTTGGGACAATGAGGTGAGGGGGGAAGGGTCAGAAAATTATCTATTAAGACACAGAGGAGTTATCATTTGTGTCAGTTCAGATTTTTAGAAGTAACAACAACAAAATACTTCAGAAGGAATACTCTACATTGAGATGGAAGTATTATCACCAAAGGAGAGAGATAAATACCTTATGTGCTAATTAAATTTGATAGTTTTCTCAGTTTTCTTTCTAGCCGAAAATTAAATTTGAGGTTTTAATCTCTCTGTTGGTATCCCAGCCCCTGAAAGCCAATTCCAGTCCTAAGTTTTCACCATACCTCTTGTTTTTGCTACTTTTGTCAAAGAAAAAGACACATTGGTAAGGACCTAAAGGCACCATCTTCTCCTTAAATTATAAGAAGAAGAAAGCAAATCAAATTTTACAGAATTAGTTCTTGGTGCTTCTGTAGTTGGATTTGCTTCCAAAAATGTCTTTTAGAATCACTGAACCATGGTTTTAATTTAGATTCACTGTGTAGCAGATATGAGACCTGCCCTCATTTTGCTTTTTTTGTTTATTCCAATTTCTCTTTTGAAAAAATAATTCATGCCCCACAAGCACATATCATTCATTTCACTCCTGAGTTCTATTTAAGTTGATGATCACCAAATCCAAAATCATCTTTCTATCATAAAAATATTGGTCAATCACATCACAGCTCTTTATGGTTGAGTTAGTAGTCACAAGCATTTTTGTATCTATATATTTGTGGTCTTCTTAAAAACTTTCATGTGGTTTCTTCTTTGGATGTTTTCGTTGGTGATATGCTGCAGCTCTATAACCCATCACAATTCATAAAGATAGATAGATAGATTGATATGATATATAGATGGATGGATGAATGAAACATGGATAGAAGGATTAAAGAATACAAGGAAAGATGGATAGGATAGATAGGATAGACGGAGAGAGAGATAGGTAAATCAAACACAGTAAGTCCTTATTATGTGCCAGGCACTATGCTAAGTACGAGGGGGCACAAACACAAGCAAGTAAGACGTCTCCTGTTTTCAAGGAGTTTACAATCTTATAGAGGAAAATAACTCACAGAGGGATGCTAAGAAGTAGAAATGGAAGGGAGGCATTTGTATTGATCTCAATTAGGGCACAGGAAGATGACCAGACAGTACCTTGAAAACCTGGTCCCTGGTAAAATAAGGCTGAAGCTCACCTATCAGAAACTAAGAACCATATAAATATTTCCTTATAATATATACTCATAAATTAGTTTATATAAACATTTAAATAAATATTAAATCTACGAAGAATTTCTATAGTTTAAATAAATATCTCTTATAACACATAATTGTCAAATTATAAATCTAATATATAAATATTAAATCTAGATATTCTCAAGAGGAATTTTCTTTCTAAAAAAGCAATCAATACTTAGTTATTCATAGGTAGACTATTTGCTTTTTGACATCAAGGCCTCAAGTATTTCATCAATGAGTTAGAAAGTACTTTATATAGATGATATAATCACCTCTTCTTTCTACTTAGATTATTTCTTTGTATCATTAACTCCTTTGTTAAAAAAAGTTACCTTAAAGTTCCTTAAATTTTTAGTGCAGTAGGCTTTCTATACTCTCATTTATTCAACTCTAAGTGATGTGGCATTAATAGAAGATATTTTAAGAACAGGAGTCTGTTACACTAATGAATTCAAAATACAAATCAAAACAAGAACAAACAAAAACAAACCTATTTAATATAAAACCCAATCTAGTCAGAACTTAAAAGCAAATTAAACAACTTAAGTTTGCCTTTTATATTAAATTCAACTATAAGGGAAAAACAACTATTAAGCAAAGATGTTCAATCAGTTCCTCACATCTTGAATTTCTCAGTTACTTTGTAGGAGGTAGAAGATGGGAGGCTACTGTCAGATCTCTATGAGTGAGTCTTCCTCAAACGCAGATCTTATCCATATAGCTAGTTACATATAAATAAAATGTGCAGCAGAAAGATAAAATCATGTTAACTGAATCATCATCTTAGGACAATAGAGATTTAGATTTAGAATCTGATTTAGATTTAGAATCAGAAGACCTGAGTATAAATCTCAATTCTCTTTTTCTGTGATCTTCACTAAGTCATTTAATCTCTCTTAATTACAATTCCCCATCTCTAAAATGAAAAGGTTTGGCCAAATGGCCTCTAAGATGCAGGGCTAAATCTATGTTTTTTAATCCTCCAGAAAATCGTCTATGAGGGGATCCAGCCAACATGTTGGACAACTTCCTTTAGCTCTCTTAAGAATGCAGAGAACTGATAGATCAGCAGGTTATCTATTATTCACCCCCAGCTATGTCTATAGGACCAACTCACATCCTTTTCTAGTCACACGTACGTCTAACACTAGGTTTTAATCACTTCCCCTGAATTATTCTTCATTGGCAAAGTAGTACATGTTACCAAAGACAACCATGCACTCCTTCATGGTACTGTCATTCTTTAGAGATGATGGGATTCAATGCTACATGGTAATCTGGGATCACTATAGGAAGGCAGATGTTAAAAATATGGACTTTTTTCAAGAAGACATTTCATGAATCATTAGAATCATTGTACATTTCCCTAAATTCAGCCTATGTAGATACTTAGAGCAGAGACCTTCGTGCACTGTAATTATGGAGTTTATTAAATTTTATTAAATTCAAAAATCACATATGAAGAGGCTTTATGATGTTCTGGGGCTAGATCCAATAAACACAATGTCATCCACAAATAGGAGTTTCTGGAAGACTTTACCATATATATGGCATTCTTCCATTGGGACCATGAATTAGTCATCTTCCAAGTATAGTGGCAAACACCTTTGAACAGAAGACATACATAGAGATGAATATAAAAAGTAGAACATGGGATATATATGTATATATATATATATGTACATATATATATGTATATTTGAAAGTTCTATGAGAGTTTGAAGTAAAGACAGATCACTTCTAACTGGAAGTATCGGGAAAGGATTTTTTTGGGGAAAGTGACATGCGATGAGATCTGAATTTTAGATATAATTTTAGCAGTAAGAGGAAAAGTACTCTAGATGAGGGCACATTACAGGCAAATGCACAGAGGTGGAAAATCAAGAGAATTTCTTGACGTAATTTTTTCTAAAAATAATATCTCAAATATTTTTTATATTCTTCATTGAACTTTAAATACTGAAGTTCTTCTAGGCTGTATTTCTGATTGGCACTTAATGACCTAAGGAAATAATGGCTCAGCAAATTTGTTAAAGCATAAACTTTAAAAGATAAAACACCCTTAGGAATCTTAGGTTGGAGTAGCAATATTATATGAGGAAGCAGAAAAGCAATTTTGATGTTTGTTTTTGTTTCTATAAGATATTTATTTTTTTAAATTTTATTAGTTTAAGCATTTTAAAGGATTTAAGGTGATACCTTCTTCCTTGCAATACCCCACTGTCTTCAATGTCTTAATGTTTTCAAAGCTAACCAGTTGCATTCTTTGGGATTTGTCCTATCCATTACGAGGCAATTCAGCAAAGATCTCCTAGCAAACAGAGGGAAGTGGATAGAATGCCAGGCTTAGAGCCAGGAAGACCCAAGTTCAAATCCAAAATCAGACACTTACTAACTGTTTGACCCTGGGCAAGTCACTTAACCCTGTTTGTCTCCATTTCTTCAATGGTAAAATGAGCTGATAAAGGAAATGGAAATGGCAAGCCATGCTAGTATCTTTGTCAAGAAACCTCAAATGGGATCATGAAGAGTTGAACATGACTGAAACAACTGAACAGCAACAAAAATGGACAGACTATGCTTGGGAGCTATATAAGGAGCCTTGACATGTTGGGTAGGTAAAGGAAGAACCCTCACATAAGTAAATGGATAGAAGCTAAGGTCTAGAACAGGACATTGATTAACTAGGCAACGTGTTTTCCTCTACTGCTTGTTGCTAAGTGCCATCACATGGATAGAACATATAGAGTGATAGAAGGACAAATCACTGTGGGCTACTAATATTTGCCCTGAAGTGATGCAGAATTTCCAGCAGAGCAAACATACCCATATTCAAAAGCTAGTAAAAAGAAAACACATCCCAAAGTCAAATATAAATCTTCAGGGGATTATGTGCACTTCTGGATTTTCCACATGATTGCCCTGCTTCAAAAGCACAGAAAAATCAAGAACTCATTTACATTATTGATATACATTTCTGCTCCTCAGTGGAGTTTGAAAGTTTCTATATTGTTGAAACCAGACTGAGAAAACCAGTTCTTTTTTGACACAAAGGTAAATTTTAGAGTCTAACAATAGGAATAGAGATTGCTAATATAAATGGTTCTGAATTTCCCTAAGCAATTAGGTAACATTTTCCCTTTTGTTTTTATTAGATGTTTGTATTCATTTCCTTTGCCTATTCCTAAATTCTTTGTTTAAAAAGGAAAGAAAAATACATCAAATATACATATTCTCTTTTTCACTACACAGAGGTTACTATTCTATCATAACAAGAAGTTTGGGGATTTTTATTCCTATTTTTGTGGTTACATTCTTTCTAATTTTCTTCTGATTATATAAACTTAGATGTCCAATAAATATCTGTGAAATTATAGAATCCTGAAGACTCTTCCTTCTAGTAGTCAGTCTATTACAGCGCAAAACATATTGGATGTAGAATTGAAAAACTTGCATTTGAATCCCAAGATGGGATGCTCATTACCTGTGTGACCTTTGGAAAGTCATTACTTCTCTCTGGGTCTCAGATTTCTCTTCTGTAAAATAGGAGAATTGAACCAGAGCATAGGAGACACTTAATGAACATGTGATGACAATTTCTTCCAGTTAAAAATCTATGATCCTTTAGAATCTTTGCTGGTAATAAGTAAATCTTGGCAAATATTCTAAGTCTCTTAGTTATATATATTTTGAAAATTCTAACCTACATATTTCTTCCATTCAAGAAAGTGAGTAGTATGACACTCAACATTATCTACCATCTGACCCTAACTTACTGTTCCAATGTGATTTCCTTTATCATTTCCCTCATATCACTTGGAGTCTTGGAAAACTGGACTACTTGAAATTCTCTAAATAGAGTCATTACTTACCTCCTTATAAATTTGCTCACGCTATTTTATATTCTTGGTATTTTGTCACCCCATCCTCCTCTCCAACTGTTAAAATGTTATCAAGCAGGGGGCAGCTGGATGGCTAAGTGGATTGAGAGTCAGGGCTAGAGACAGGAAATCCTGCATTCAAATCTGGCTCAGACACTTCCTAGCTGTGCAACTCTGGGCAAGAGTTACTTAATCCCTGTTGCCCAGTCCTTACCATTCTTTTGTCTTGGAACCAAAAGACAGTATTGATTCTAAGATGGAAGGAAAAAGTTTAAAAAATGTTATCAAGCAAAACCAAGAGAAAACATTGTATATAACAAAAGAAATATTGTTTGTAGAATAATTTGTGTATATTCATCTCTAAGATAGAACAGATAAATATGGGGAAAAGCAAGACATTCTCTCTCTCTCTCTCTCTCTCTCTCTCTCTCTCTCTCTCTCTCTCTCTCTCTCTCTCTCTCTCTCCCCCTCTCTCTCTCCCTCATCAAATGATGCCTACTGCAGGGGAGAAACCTGGGAACTCTAATGTAACAAATAAGCAAACAAAAAATGAAATTAAAAATGTTATTCAATCTTCCAGGTTTAAAATGCCTCTTTCCCTATGCTTTTTTCTTCTATTCTGCAGTGACTTCTTCTGCCTCTGAATTCCCAAACCACTTTATTCATTCTTTATCTCATTTTGGTTTTTTAAAAAATCTATTAATTTATGGTAGTTATAGTCTACATTGTATTATTGTTATTGGCATGCGCATCTTATCAATCTTTATCTTTTGTATTCTACCGGAGGGCAGAACCTTGTTTTATACTCTTCTCCTATTCTATTTACCAGCCAAACTGGTCTCCACCTCTCATATGCAAGACTTTGCAACAGAGATTTTTTTCGGTTTCTCTTTTGATTCACAGATAATTATTAAACATTTACTTAATGCAACATGTATGGAAGGAAAAAAAGATATTCATTAGAAATACATAACCACAAAAATAGTAACATAAAAATAAGTTATATCATGATAGAATAGACATACAATGTCCAACCCTAGAATTTACTCCCTCCTCATCTCCATCTCTCAGAGTTCATTATTTCCTTCAAAATTGTTTTGGAGGTAGTTATATGCCTCAGTGGATGGACAGTGGAGCCTAGAGGTGGGAGGTCTTTGGTTTAAATCTGACCTCAGATACTTCCTAACTATGTGATCCTAGGGAAGTCTCTTAACCCCAAATGCTTTGCCCTTACTGCTCTTCTGCCTTGAAACTGATACTTAGTATAGATTCTAAGACAGAAGGCAAGGGTTAAAAAAAACAACTCTTCATTTGGTGCTCCCTTCTACACAATTCCTTTCTTGAGACTGCCTATTAGCTAAGGTCCTACCTCTTAAAACTGACCATTTGTGTATTTTTACATAATTGTGTGTACGTTGGTTAGAATAAAAGATTCTTGAGAGCAGGAATTATGTCACTTTTGTGTTAGCATCCCCAGCACCTACCTTAGTGCCTTGAACATAGCAGTTGCTCAAAAAATGATGGTTGATTAAATAACTGTTTGGTGGCTCCCACAGTTCCTTATACCTAGTAGATGCCCAACAAATGTTTATTAAATGAAAGAACAATTAAGCCACTTTCTTTTATCCCACACCACTTGCAAAATTCCTATTATGCTTTTCTTATTTAATGCATTATTTCCTGATTGTTACCTGCCCAATCCACAGCCTTCACTTACAGGTAAAAAGTAAATTTGAAAGTAACACTATTTCTCCTTTGCCTCATGATGAACTTTGACTTTCTCCTTTCAATTAATGACTTCTTAAAATCGTAAGTGCTTTTCCATTATACTTTTAAAAATTAATCTATTGACATTCCACAAAAATCTTAACTTCTAGCAATCCAAAATATGTTAATTTTATATAATTCTCATGAAACATATCGGGAAGAATCTAGTTGCCATAAATTTCTGTTTCTTTCTGTTTTGCTTTCCTAATACTCAATTTGCATTCAGTTTCAGTCATATTGTTGAGTACCTAATGTGTACTATGACATTTGGATTTTTGCTCCTCAATTTCCATTTTGTCTCCATTTTTTGAACCTCTGGTTGTTTTCTTATATTCCTTCCCTTTCTTACTATTGTTTTTATAGTAAATTTTTACCTAGCACCATCATCATAAATTTAAATCCAATATCTAAACTCATTTCGTGCCTTTCGCTCCAAATCTTTCTTTCACAGATTTTTTTTTAGTACATCTAAATCTTTTCTTCTCTAAATAGTCTTCTCACAATTTGGGATCCTAACTGTTAAGTATGGGGTCATAGGATCATAGAATCCTATCTAAAAGGAAGTTCAAAGGTGAAGGCAGACCTGTTCATTTTGTAGCTAGGGAAACTGAGGCCAAGAGAGTTTCAGTGAGTTGCTTAAGATAACAGAAGTTTGCAGAGCTCTGATTCAAACAGAGTTCTCCTGACTAAATTCAGCAGGAAAGCACATCATTATTTCTATGGCATCATGGGGCCTCAAACTACATCTAGCTTTCAGATATTTCTATCACATTTTCCTCTTTTATAAGTATGTGTTCCATTCTTGGTCAAAGTAAATTGTTTTGTAGCAAAGAAAATCAAACATGCAGAAAGAAATGTTTTCTTTCCTTTCCACTAAGAAACAATCCAGAAAGTCTCCAAAGCAAAGAGAAACAGAATCAAAGAATTTTGGATTTGGAAAGCCATGTAATGCATCAGCTTGGGAGCTGTGAGTTTATGTCCTTGGATATCAGTGTGATCTTTGTTTTCTGTGTTCCTTGGAAGGAAAATGAAAATATGAGAATTGAAATAATGCTACATGGAATTCAGGGATGACCCACAGACAAAAAGTAAAATCATCTGCTCAGAAAACCATTCTTAACAAACATCCAGGACAAATAAAGCCCAGATCCATGTGTCTCCCTGAATAGGAAAGAGCATTATCTTTCTTAGCTGGATTGCATACTATGATATCCTGAGGCTATAAAGCATAGCATCAAGTTTGTAAAGACAGCAACACTTTATTGCTTTATATCCCATGTGTCTCCCTTTGCTTGACTGTTAAGAATCAGGCAGTCAATAAATATTTATTGTTTTATTATCATATTATTTATATATTATATACAAACATTTATTACATATGTAATAAATGTATTATTTTTTGGCATTATGTACCAGGCACTACACGCAAGGCACTGTGCCAAGTGCTAGGGATAGAAAAAGAGGAAAAGATGGTCCTTGCTTTAAAGAGCTTACAATCTAGTGGGGTTGTGAAACAACAAGCAAATAGATACAGGCAAAGAAGAATATATAGAGCTCTAGAGCAGTGCCCAAGTAGAATTTTTTTCCAAAATAGATGCTTTCATAATACCCAAGCATATAAGTTTAGTTTTTTAAAGAGGAAAAAAGATAAATAACAAGGGTACTGACTGAATAACTCAGGGTACTTGATGCCCATGCTTATTAGACCATAAAAGGAGAAGGGTCCACAGTACTGGCATTGTCTTCTAGAATTTGTCCTCCTTAATGGATCAGAAGGGGTCCCATTCAGGAAACATTGTGTTACAGCTACACCAATTTCTATAGAAAAAAATCCAAATTGTACTTTGAGACAGCACAAGAATATAGGCTTTGTCTGCCTGGCTGGTCAGCAATAAAAAACTGTGCCCACAGCTATAGGGCCCAGAGATACAAGAAATGACGTTTGCATTATTTTGCAGCAGCTTACCAGTGTTATTACAAAATGACAATATTGTTTTTACCCTGTTTCCCTTAACCAGATTGACAGAATTACAGGTTGACATTATTGTGAAAATTTATGATGTATCATGTTAACGGCACCAGTTTGATTAGCCTTGATTGACAGCTGATACCTGCACAGAAAGTACAATCTCAAAAGTATGAAAGCAGGGCATTCTAGGTGACTTCTGCAATAAACAAAATCTCTAGGTGATTTAATTTTGAATTAACTAGGAATTTCACCCTACTTGCATTCTATCCAAAGTTTACTTCCCTCATCCTCATCTGAAGGCTAAAGCTATAAGAAAATGAGCTGGAATACTAATACACTTTTGAATGAGCTGCAAATTGGTTGAAGCCTTCAGGAAAACAATTTAGAATTATATGAGCAAAGTCACCTGTTAATGCCCTTTGACTTAAGAGTTCCAACCACTGGTGTCATACCTTAAGAAACACACAAAAAATGTCTCTGATAGACAATTCCAAACAAATAAACATTTATAAAGCACCTACTATGTGCTAAGACTGAAATGTTCATAGCAGCTTTCATTATAGTTTTCAAAAAACTGCTGAAAACCTCATCATTCCGGGAATGGGTCAACAAATTGTGACACATGTACATAAATAATATTATTGTAACTTTGATTGCAAAGATCACTGAATGTGGAGTCAGAGGGCCTGGCTTCAAATTCTAACCCCATCAGTCATTTAACCTTTGCAGGTCTTAAGTTTCCTCATCTGTAAAACATGGAGTTGATGGTCTATAAGGTGCTAGAGTCTCTTCCAGTTCTAAATTAATAATCCTATCCTATGAAATTAAATTCATAAGTCAAAATGAAAAGGAGAGATTCAGATAAATGTAGGAAAATTCACTGGAATCAATGCAGAGGCAAGAAAAGTAGGATCAAAACAATAAAATGCATAGCTAAGATACAGTAAATGTAAGTAGGAATGAATAGCAGTAGAATTTATATGAATTATAATAGCCAATCTTAGTCCCTGAGAACAGAGAAAGAAATTTACATCTTTCTTCTTGATAGAGAGGAGGGGGCTGTATTATCATGAATTTTGCTTAATTCTTTCTTTTTTTTAAATAAAAACAATTACCTTCTGTCTTAGAATTGGTACTAAAGTAAGGGCTAGGAAATTGGGGTTAAGTGACTTGCCCAGGGTCACACATGTAGAAAGTGTCTAAGGCCGCATTCAAACCCAGACTCTCCTGACTCTAGGTCTGGCTCTCTAACCACTGAGCAACTGAGCTACCCCTGCCTATTTTTTTTAAGTTAAAAGAAAAAAGGCAGCCTACAGACATAGAAGAAACCTGAATGGATTCTACTTTCGGGGGGGGGGGGGAAGAGAGAAATGAAAATATACTGAGTATGCAATTACATCGTTTTACTATTTGAAAAAAAATAAACCAAGAAATTTGTTTCAGATCTTATGTTTCTATGTGATACCTTACTTGAGATATCAAGATTCTAAAAATTCAGTCTCAAAACCCAGGCATATGCAACTATCTGAGCAATCATCATTCTTCCATGTTTCTCTCCTGCAGCATTCTAATATGTTACCCAAATACAAGTTGAGATACTTTTAAACTCTCAAACTGGAGGCTAGGATGTCAAGTGAATTAAGTACAATAGTTGTTCTTTTTTCCCTCTGGCTCCCTAGGGTGACTCCAACCTACAATTTAATATGGAATGAGAATGACAGGCTCCATTCACCTTGTAGATTACAGTCATTCATACTGGAAAGTTTGGGCACATTATGAGATGCAATTAGACATCACTGATACACTCTACTTGCCACCTGACTTAGTTTAAAAACAGTCATGAAGCCTCCGATCAAACCTCTGAAAATTCTTGTGAACAAAGAACCCACTCAAAAATGTCACAACGCCTTTCCTTACATTGCTTTGCTTCGCTTTAGAAATCTACGACCACAATTATACTGCCAATGGAAAAGCAGAGAGCCACAAAGAATTATTCATGATGCTCCATTGTACCTTCATTTGTTTTGTGGGAGAGTTAAAATTAGATGCTCTAACACTGATCCTCTCTGAGCCCTGGTAAGCAAAATACATTTGGAGGGGAAAGTATGCCGTCATAGAAGGCAAACAAACTCATTCAAAATATGCTTGCGTATGATCTGTAAAATCTTACCTTTTTATTTGTGTTTCTTAAATACAAGGAAGAAAGATCAGTAGCCAAAAAGTTATGGTAGGTCTTTATGCTATTATTTGCTACATTGGTCAACAGCTTTTCCAACTTACAAAGGCTAGGTACCAATAAACTTGTATATCTACAGTCATGTTAGAATTATACAGATTTACTATAAATTATTTACTTTAATAATTCTAGCTAAGCAACTGGGTAAGAGGAACAAACTGAACCCAACTTTCTTAGAGACTCTGTGTAACCTAGACACTCAGAGTCCCAGTCTGCCTGACCCCATCCTTCCCACTACCTATAAAATTTTTATTTTTACTTGTCTCTCTTATTTATACATTACTTTTATTTCAGGAGATATCGTGTCTCGATTGCTTTCTGGAATGATTAAACTTATTCATAAAATTAGACTACCTGTCTTTCCGTTGACCTTACAGCATTAACTATTTATATAATTTGTCATATTTGCTAGTTTTGGGGTGTGAGGTGAAACTTCAGAATAGTTTTAAGATGAAATTCTCTCATTATTGATGATTTGGATAAATCTTTGAAATGATGATTAATATTTTGCCTCTCAATACTTTACAGCTCTGGTCTTTAGTCATTAGAAAATTTTTCCTTTTTCTATTTAATTTGTTTAGATTACTGCATTTTTCCTATTTATTGACTTTAGTTAGCCAATTTTAACATTGTGACAAACAAGATAATTTCAATACCATGAGGACTGAAATTTTCTGGTTATTTTTTGGGGGATATCTTCTTTAAGCTACTGCTTTGAAGAATATACTTCTGTGCTTTTCTACTTATTAATCCCTATCTGTGTATAGCTAGTTTGACAATAGACAGAACTCTGTGCCTAGAGTCAGGAAGATTCAATGCCTGAGTTGAAATCTGCCCTCAGAACCTCAAATATGGCTTCAGACACTTACTAGCTATATATCCCTAGGCAAGTCACTTCACCATATTTACCTCAGTTTCCTTATCTGTAAAATGAGCTGGAGAAGGAAATGGCAAACCACTACAGTATCTTGGCCAAGACAACCCCAAATAAGTCATGAAGTGTTAGATACAACTGAAAAATGACTGAACAAGAACAAATCTATGTCAAAACATAGATTAACAACTCCTTAAGAATTTAATTCTCAAAAATATTTACATTAAGATATCATGGTCAGATTTTGCCCGATTGCACTCAGAGACATTGAATCCTTATATTTCTGCAAATTATTCAACAAAAGTCTCTTGGGATATATTTTTGGATAAGATAGAGAAATGTAGTTTGGGTAGTGATAGTACTGAACAGTCAAAACTGGTAGAATGACTGAGCTTAAAAAATAATGAAAAATGGAGAATCCTGGGTTATTCAAGGTATTATAAACTTAGTGCAGCTAAACTAAAAACTATACCGCTAGGGGAGTACCAAAAGGATATATCCTAATTCAAGTTAAAAAAAAATATATATATATATATCTACCAATATGTACCAAATATATGTTTATACATATTTTACATATATACCAATTATTTCGATGACGGCATAGATGCAATCTTATCAAATCAGAAGGAAAGACAAAGTTGGAAGTTTATGTATGGATCATCAGGAATTTAAAATACTTTGATAAATTAGAATTTGAAATAAATTTAATGAGTTGAAATACCAGGGATGAATGTCAATTATTACATTTAGAGTTTTTTTAAAAAAATAAACTACACATGTACAGGATGGAGGCACTGAAAATAATCTCACACCTTAGCAAACCTCATGCTCAATATGAGCTACCCATGGAAGGCACAAAAGTAAATGTCATCCTAGAATGTACTAAGAGCAGCTTACTATCTGGAACAAAGAAAGATCCAGTTAGTCTTCTGGTAATCTGCCCCTGGAAGCCAGCTATCTGGTATTATATTTAGTTCTGAGTGCCACATTGCCAAGCTGGAGCAGGTCCAGAGGAAAGGGACCAAGATGGTGAGAGGACCAGAAACTATACCATAAAAAAATTAAATGAAAGAACTAGGAAATTTTTATATTTTAGAAAAAAAGCCTTAGGGAAGTCATAATAGCATTTGTCAAGTATATGAAGGGCTCTCATGTGGAATGGGGATTAAACTTGTTTCACCTTCTTTGATGGGGGCAGAAGTAGTACTAAATTTTAGAAGTGGCAGATTTCAGGGAGATAGAAGAAGAAAAAAACTTTTTTTTATAATTAGATCCCTCCTACAGTAGAATGGGTTACTTCAGGAAATAAATTTCTATCACTGGAAATATTCAAATGAGACTATATAACCACTTGTTGGTGATGTTGGATCGGGAATTGCTTCTAACGCATAGGCTAAATTTTGTGTCCTCTTAGGTGACTTCCAATTCTAAGATTAGCTCTAAAAGTTAATGAACTCCAGAAAATATTTGGAGGATCTAGAGAAAGTAACATGAATATTTAATTCTATCCTACTTATCACTCCCATTTGGACTCAATGGTTTTGTTCAAGACCCACTTAAAATCACACATGATACCTACAAGAGGCCTTTCCAAATTCCCTCAGTGCTATTGCTTTGCCTCTGTTGATTATCTTGAATTTAGCATATAGCTGCATATATAGGTATAATTTTATTTGTATATAGTGTTTACATGTTCTCTTCTTTTCCTGAGAGGAAGAACAGTCTTACTTTCTTTGTATAATATAAGTTATAGCAGTACTAGTATTGTTATTATTTTATGGACTGGTGAGAGCGGACAGGTGAACAGCTGAAGTCATCCCGTGGGTACCCTTATAATGCCAAAAGAAAGTGAGGAAGGCTCTAAGTCAATGAATGGACCCCCTTTGTCAAACTGATGGAGAATATGGACCAAAGATGTACAGGATGGATGCACGGATGGATGCATGGATGGACTGCAATCTGTATTATTGGAGGAAAATTTGGAATCAGTGACATAGACAACAGATTTATTTGAGTAATTATTATTATTATTTTGCCATAATAATTAGAGGACATAGCACACAGTAATCATTTAACAAATTATTCTTGGTAGATAATTCTCATCTTTTTCCATGACAAAAATAGCCTTCAGACATGTCAGTATCCTACTACTATTCTGGTATATTTCAATGTTCTGTGGATTATCATAAACCAGATAAAATAAATGCGATTTTTTTGTTTGTTCACTTTTTTTGGTAATTGAACAAAAACATTGGCTATTGAGTCAGTAGGTTTTTGGAGTACCCTCTCAATATAACTCCAAGAGTAGCAAAAATAATGAAGATGATATACCCTGGACTCTGTTCACACATGACTCTTTTCTTCTCTTAAATCTATGTTTCATAAGCTTTCCCTTCCACAGTTAGGAAAATTTTCATATTTAGTATGACCATATAGATTAAAATATTGTTCTTAAGTTTTTTTATAGATGAATTTTATGTCCAGATGATTGTGGACACAGAGTGGTCCAGTAAATTTATTGGTCGAGTTATCTAAGATATTTTGAAATATGTAGTAGTGAAATAGGGATTTGATATCTCAAAGCTCATGAAAGATAGTGAGCTTCTGATGCTTAATTCTAGTCCATGGGTCATGTCTCCAAAGGTTATTTGGTACATGATAAATTTTTGTTTCCTACATTAATATGTTGAGCAGTTTTCTACCTTACTGTGCCACAAACTGCATTGATTACTAAGTCTTGGCACCCTAATAATTATAATTTCTGATGATGCTCTAATGATTGTCATTATTATAAAACTTTCCATTATCAGCATTCGATCAACAAACTTTTACTGAATACTTACCATAGGCCAGACAGAATGCTATTTGCTAGGAATGAAAAGGGGGCAAAAACAGTCAGAAGAAAAGAAAGATGGAAGAAAGGAAAGGAGGGAAGGAAGTAAAGAAGGAAGAAAGAATAGGAGGAGAGAAGGAAGGATGGATAGAATGAAGGAAGGAGAGGAAAGGAGGGAGAGAGGGAAGGAAGGAAAAAAAGGGAAAGACAAATGGAGACTGGGAAAAAGGGAGGGTGAGAAAGATCAGGGAAGGTAGGAAGAATGGAAGGAAAGAAAACATCAGGAATATGATAACTTCAGAGTAGCATAAGGAAGACTTATATGAATAGATGCAAAATGAAATAAACAAAGTCAGGAAAATAATACACACCCAATGACAACAGCAATATAAATGGCAAGAAAAACAATAACAAGCTTAGCCTCAAAGAAAAAATATAAAATGAAACTATACCTCAGCCCTTTACAGAGAATGGTAGTTCTATGGGTATATATAATATCACTGAACATAATGTAAGACTTTTTCAAACCACTTATTTTAATGAATCGGTTCCCCCATCCAATGTTCTTTTTTCCCCACTTCTTCCTTTAAAATAAACACAACTTTGTTCTATGGGGACGGTTTTCTGGGAAATGGAACAGAGAAGCATTCAGTATAAAATCTAGATGATGTGAAAACAAAATATATTAATAAAAATCTATTTAAATTAAAAAAATATTTCCAGACTCCTCAAACTTGACTTAATGAAAACTGAAGCTAAAACACATAATAGGAACTTATATTTGTATGGTATTTTTTTAAGTTTTATAAAATACTTTCCTCATGACAGAGTTCTGAGGTAGACCACATATATATCATCATTCTTATTTTAATCATGAAACTGATGGGACTTAACTAAAGCCATATAGACAATAAGTGTCAGAGCCAAGATTTGAACCCACATATCCATATCTTACACCCCAGCTTTTCCTATTCCATGGTATTACCTCTCTACTATGATATCTCTACTATTTAAAAAAAATCAACCTGGTATTATAGTCAAGAATCTCAAGTTCTTCCAAAAGATTTTTCATGCAGCTAGAGAATGAGCTGCTCAAGAACTGCAAAATTCATTTCTTTTAACCTGTGCTCATAGAGCAGCTATTTTTAAAATTATAAATTACATTCTCAGGCTTTTGTTATCTAAAGATAAATATCCTATCTACAAATTAGATTTTTTTTCTCATATTGCTCCCCATCTATCTTCAGGATTATGCTCTGTTCAGGAAATCGTCCACTCCCATCCTGTGTTCGATTTTAAAGAAATCACTACTGCTATTTCTCTACTGAAAGAAATTGGACTTTCACTGCATCAAAGAACTCCTCTTTTGTTTCTTTGTCGATCTCCTTCTCAGTGGAGAAAGATGATTTTTGAAGTCTCAGCTGTACTTCCAGAAGTCTAGCTCTACTAAATTTCCTTCTTTTAAAATTTTTTTTCCTCCAAGCAAGTCCTGTAATTCCAGAAGAGAAGGTTGCCTAAAAAGCTACATAGAAAATTAAGTAAAAAACTAACTTTTGATTGCAGGATGCACCCAAGGAACCTAATTAGCTTCCACGAGCTCAGGCTCAAGCTATTACAGTTCATAACAGTATGAATCGATTCCAGAGGGGAGTAGGGTACAGTCAATCACTCATGCCTATTTTCTCTCTACTCATGAAGAGACAACTGCCCTGGTTGAATAAGCCGGTAGACCTTTGGGAGCTGATATTCCTTCAGCTATAAAGCACTTTTGGACACACTTCCTTATCTGGCAATGAAATCTTTAAAAGCTTTCTTCCCTGGTGAGATGCACAGAGAATTTGGATTTTTCTCTTTTCTGAACAAAGTTATGTTGGAATATAAGGTATGAAATACACTTATTTTGCTATTATTGGAATGATGGAGTACTCAGAAGAAAAATCAAATGCATTGGCCAAATTAAAAAATATAAATTTTTATGAGGAAATTTTTTGCCAAATCAAATTTGAACTCGGGTCTTCATGACTTGATCTATCACTCTCTCCACCTGACTATAATACAAAAAACAACTGTGTAAAGCCATAGACTTTACATAATGACATAAATGGTAGATACGAATGATAACTAGCATGTATAGGGCACTTTAAGGTTGGCGAAGTTCTTTACAGATATTACATTACAGATATCACAACAAAACTAGGAGGTGGGTGCTATTATTTTCCCCATTTTACAAATGAAGCCACTGAGGCAGTTAAAGTGACTGCCCGATTGTACTTTAGTTGAGGCTTACAAATCTTAAAGCATTTAAATTTTTATTATTATATAACACTAATTGGGTAACCATATGCTTTGGGAGCAGTGGTCAATATTTTAAAAATGTAACTTCTACTTTAATGATGATTCAGATTTATACAGTGTTTTAATATGCAAAAGACACGTTCCTTCCCATAACTTTTTTTTTTAAACCCTTGTACTTTGGTGTATTGTCTCATAGGTGGAAGATTGGTAAGGGTGGGCAATGGGGGTCAAGTGACTTGCCCAGGGTCACACAGCTGGGAAGTGGCTGAGGCCAGGTTTGAACCTAGGACCTCCTGTCTCTAGGCCTGACTCTCACTCCACTGAGCTACCCAGCTGCCCCCCTTCCCATAACTTTTTGAGGAAGGTGGCATAGGTATTGTTATTCAGATAAGACAAATTATTATTCAGATAAAGACTCAGGGATATTGTGTAGCTTGCTCAAGTTCACTCATTAAGTTTAGGAACAGGAGTTGAACACAGGTCTTCTGCTTCTAGTCTACTTCTTTTTCTCATACGTCAGCTTCTAATATAGAAGAGAATACTATTCTAAATTCTCTCCCCTCCCCTTTTGAAATTTTGAAGAAAAGAGAAGATAAAAAGCAAAGCAGGATAAAGGTACCCAAATGTCAAAGTGGATAAAGTGTACCACCTGAACTCAGGAAGAATGATTTTCCTGAGTTCGAATCTGAGTGATCCTGGTCAGGTCACCTAATTCTACTTGCCTTGATTTCCTTATCTGTAAAATGAGCTGGAGAAGGACTTGGCAAACCACCCCAGGATCTTTTCTGAGACAATCTCAAATGGAGTCACAATGAGTTGGATACAATTCAACAACAACAACAACAACCACAACAGTGGCATAAAGGGAGAAGAAACTTCATTTAAAAGGGATTGGAGGGTGAAGGCAGAAAGCCCTGGAATCAGTTAGGAAATCTGGGAATTAGTTTGGATTTTACTACTTGCGTAAAGAAGCCAAGTATTTAAACTTTCTGGGTCCCAGTTGCCTGATCTAGAATATGAAAGAGTTGGACTATGTCATCTTAAAGAGTCCACCTAGTTTTGAAATTCTATGTTTCTAACGTCTGATTTTCTGACACAGGGATCTGAACAAAAGATCTTATTTGGCTTGTATTGACACACTTTCTATTAAAAGAGGATTTACTAACTTAGGGAATTGCTGCAGGTTCCACATTACAGAGACCAAAAAATGAAGAAGGCAGGCATAGTGTCTCTGTGTCCAGTATTCTATCAGTTCCAATTATCCTGGTACCCTGGCATGAGGCCAAAGGGGAAGGAATATTCAGATTTTTCCCATTTAATTTTATATGGCCTGGAAGTAAATTAGGCGTTCTCCCTCAAAGCACCCTATGATGTGCTGCTGCTGCTTCTCACTTCCATCTGGCACCTGAGTAGCTGGCCTTGAAGGTTCTGAAGGCAGAAGTAGGTAGAAGGAGAATATATTTGACTGAAAATTGCACGTGCATGTCACACTATTAAAATGTTCTCAGACTCACAACAGCTCATTATTTCATTCTTTAAATAAAGACTTCTAGTGATTAATGTTTTCATCTGATCTATACCAAGAAAGATTATTTTCCCAAATCAGATGCAAAGAACTGGGAATAATTGAATGTGCAAATTACCCAACCACAGTCTGACAATCATTCTTTGAGTCATTTGGGTTAAACTTCAGATAATCATATCCTTATGGGACCTTTATATGGAATGCACTGGGTTCAGAATTCGTATTTTGCTTCCAATCTAATTTTCTTCTTCCAAAAGAGCACAAACGGGAGTGAAACACCTTAATAGCACCCTAATTAATACTCACTTCTCTAAAAGGGCCTTTTAGGAACTCATTAAAAAAATTCTCATCTCCTCAATCATATGATTACCTTTCTAATATAAAGTTTCGCTGTCTTTTGCTTCAATAGTGTATAATATTTATTTTACTTGTTACTTGATTTTATTGCTTTCAAAATAAAATATTTCTCTGCCTAAAGTAATATCACCACTGCCCTCCCTCTTTAGTTCATTCTAGTGAGTTCCTTCTCTTTTATTCAAAAGTTAAAGAAGAATAAAAGGAAATGATATCAAATCTATGTATTGGGCTAGGTCCCAATTAGTGTGAATAATGAATCCTATGAAATGGTTCCATGTATTCAAATTTACATTATTTGAATGTATAACTATGAAAATTCAGTAACTAGTTCCAGTTCAATTCAAATAATTTGATCACTCTTGGATTCATTACTCACACTAATTGGGACTTAGCTGTACTTGGATATCTTGTAATAAGCATTCTGAACAATACAGAAGGTATACCACACTAGTATCTTGTACATACAGTTGGTCATTCAGCACTGATTAAGTGTCTAATGTTGCTCCAAGTTTTGTGCTAAACATTGGACTTCTTGGTCTTCATTCAGTACTGTTAATAATGTAATTCTAATATAAACATAAGAAATTTTCTATTTTCCTGGACCCACAGAACTTACTCATTACTACTTTTTTCAATCTCATTTTCCCTTTATCTTAAAGACATGTGTCACGGTGGCCGCAAAATTAGATTCTTTTGGAAGTACAGAGTTTGAATTCTGCATCACACACTGGTTAGGATTTTAAGTCATTAAACCCTAATTGTTATGGGCTGACCTTCATTGTTTTCTAGATGAGGAAATAGTCTCCAGAGAGATTACAAACTAGTTGACACTGAAATGTCAAATAGTCATAATTTAATTCGCCACAATAAAGAATTACTTAATTAAAGGATTAATCTGACAGACATCATTCTCAGTGACTAAGTTTCTTCATCTACAAACCAAGAGAATTGGATTAGATCTCTAATATCTCTTTCAAGTTCTAAATTCTATAATTTTATAAATGTATTATAAAAAGTGGCCTGGGATTCTAATATTCTCAGAAGTTTGTAATAGAAAGAAAAAGAGAACTCAGGGCCTTGAATTTCTAAATCAGAAAATAGGAATGAAGGAGGCCTAGCAGTGCCAGATCTCAAACTATACTGCAAAGCAGCAATGTTCAAAACAAATTGGTACTGGTTAAAAAACAGAGAGATCGATCAGTGGAACAGATTAGGTACACAACATACAGAAGCAAATGTATCTAGTAGCCTAGTATTCAATAAACACAAACACCTTAGCTACTGGGATAAGGACTCACTATCTGACAAAAATCGCTGGGAAAATTGGACAGCAGTATGGAAGAAAATTAGATTTAGACCAACATCTTATATCAAGATAGGCTCCAAAGGTCACATCGTAGACAAATTAAAGAAACATGGGGAAAAATACATTTCAGACCTATGGATAAAAGAAAAGCTGATGACAAAACAAGGGATAGGAAGGATCCACAAAGATAAAACTTCTCATTTTTATTATATAAAATTTTTAAAAATCTAATGAAGCAAAGATTAAAAGGGAAACAACAAACTTGGAAAAATATCTTTGCAACAAGTTTCTCTGAAAAAGGTCTAATTTACAAGTTTACATGAGGAACAGATTCATATTTATAGTAATAAGAGTCACTCCCCAGTTGATAAATAACCCAGGGATTAGAAGAACCAACAATCATGGGGAAAACAAAATAGTCTCTTTAGAGCCATTTGAAAAAATGCTCTAAATCACTCCTAATTAGAGAAATACAAATTAAAGTCATTCTGAGATTGTAAATCACACCCATAAGATTGGCAAAGATGTCTCAAAAATGGAAAATGATGAATGTTGGGAGAACTGTGAGAAAACAAGCACAATGATGCGCCGTTGGTGGACGTGTGAGTGGATACAACCATTCTGGAAAGCAATTTAGAACAAAATATTACTGAACAATGTTTGCCCTTGACTCAGCTATATCACTGCTAGACCTACACTTAAAAGTGATCAGAAAACTAAGGAAAAGTCCTATCTGGACAACATTTAGAGCAGCTATTTTTATAGCAAACTAGAAACTAAAGGAATGTCCTTTAGTGGTGAAGTACTAAAAAGGTGATGATAGAGGAATATGATGGAATACAATTCTGCTGTAGAAAATGAAGAAATAGATGATTTCAAAGAGGCATAGAAAGACTCATATCAACAGATGCAGAGTAAAATAAGAAGAACTAAAACAATAATTCATACATATACAAACATATCAGAATGAAATGAGTGGGACCAGGAGAACAGTTTTTACAACAATATTACCATAAAGAGAAATCATTTTGAAAGTTGTAAACACTGTGATCAATGCAATGACCAGCCATGATTCTAGAGAATAGCCAATAAAGTATACCCTCCATATACTGAAAGAGAAAGATAGATTTAGGGTGCAGTATGAGTAATACATACACACATTATACAATTCCTAACAATTTATTTTGTTTGCATATTTATTACTAAGAATTTGTTTTTCTTTTTTCTCTTTTTAAAATGGGATAAGAAACGGAAAGAAAAGAAAATCATATTTATTTTAGAAAATAAAAATAGAAAGGTATGTGGGTGATCTCAATGTGTAATACTGCATGCACTTTCTGTTGATGTCAGTAAATTATTAATCTTACTTAATCGTTCTATTTGGTTAAAATAATTTCTTGTAGGATGGGGGCAGGGAGTAAGGATAGGAGGTATTTGTAAATGTTAAGAAAAAAAGCAGACATAAATAAAACTTAAAGTAAACCTTAGAAATGCAACAAATAAAACAGGACTGGGTGTAATAAGGGAGGTAGCAGAACATGGTAGAGACCCAGAGAATATGCCATGGGAAATCAGTAAGATCTGGGTTTAAGTTCTGAATATAAAATATAATTGGATGTATGATCCCAGGCAAGTTATTTTACCATTCAATCACCCCAAGTAACTCTCTAGGACTACATATTGCAGAATATTTCATCATTTACCTTGATTTGGGATTTCTCCTCCTGAGAATTTTCTATACCAATGACAGAGTTCAGAACAAAAATATACTGTGAAGGTTAGAGAGGAAGATTGGTTGTTGTTGGACTATCCATGATTTCTTAATCAAAGAGGGGTCAAAATGTTTGAGAACAAATGGTCCCAAAATGAGTTACTTAATTTTCTCCAAGGGCAACTGATCATGGTTCGGAATGTTCCCAGACCATTTCAAGAATTCTTAGAAAACCGTTTTGCATGCGGGAATGGGGGAAGGTCTGTTCTTTAAAGGACTATAACAGGTCAGTTTTTCTGAATACATCTCCTTCAACTTCTTACATCCTTGATGACTCTAGGAACTCTTGAGGAAATCTGACTGAATACCACCAATGAAAAAGTATAGGATGGCAGACCCCAAACATAGAAACCTGATTTATAATGACAATTATAATAATTCTGTTCCAGAAAGAGATCACCATAAAGTATCGTATTAAAAATCAGTTGGCGACCATTAATAGTGGTGAATATTCTAGACCAGGCTTCAGAAGACCTCTCTTTCTGTTTCACCTATGCTATTAACTTCCTCCTCAAACATTTACCCTCTCTGAGACTCAGTTTTCTCTTTTCTTTTTTTTTTCTTTTTTTAGATCTGAACCTATGATTTCTTCAGGGTGGGGATTTTCTAGTGAGTAAATACCATATGCCATGCTTCTATTAATTGTGTCCTGTATTGAGATATGTTACTTGTCCAACTGTTCTATGCAGCCATGTTGCCTCATATGGGTTACCCATAAAATAAAATCAGAAAAGACCATTTAGTTGGTCTCTTCTTTCCTAAAATACTGGTTCTGGAATAGACCTAAGAGTGGTAAAGGTAGCTGACAATCTAAGTTTGCTTCCTTTCCCAGAAGAAGAAGAAGGAAGAAAGTTCCTTCTTTACTCAGGACCATAGTGGATTAAGTCTTTTCTTAGACTTAAAAAGTCTAAGAGGTCTGCAAATTGGCAATTTCAATGGATCTCCCTAAATCTTCTCCTCCCTTTTTGGGGGAAAATCTCAAGAATGAATGAAATGAGCATTAGTAGAGCCTAAGCATATGAAGCAAAGCATCACATGTTAAAATGGATTTTTAAATATTTAGGAAGTGAACTTAATGACACGACTGTACAAATCCTAGCTGTCAGAAAATGTGATGGGGTTATCCATTCAGCTAGGCTGAAATAATAGTTATGAATATAACTTTTTCCCATCCCCCAACTGAAAACCCCAAAGCCTATCTTCCTTTCAGCCCCACTCCCGGCTAACAGTCGAACAGACTAGTTAAAAGACAATTAGTCCAATTTCACATTCTCTAGCAGCCGAAAAATTTCATGTTATTTCAGTCACAGTGGATGGATGCCAAGTTCACTGCAAGCAGCCCTGCTGATTTATCTAGTCCATTTTAATACTTTAGAAATACTGTTAAAACATGGCTGTCCTAATTACACAGGGATCAGTGCACAGTGTCCCTCTCACCCAGGATTCTCCCAGAAGGGTTGCAATCAGCTGCATTCCCCCTAATTTCACCATGCAATTCCAACTAATTTCATCCTAGTACAGTGCTGTCAGACAACTCCCATGTCTCTGCGGTTTTAATCGATTAGCTCAATGTCTCTATAATGCATCACCAGCTGCCAGGCACAGAACTGGACGCTTTGCAAGCATTTCAACTAAAAGACAGTTTAATTACTATACCAGCATCTCAAAGGCATAGGCACAAAGCCTTGGAAGGGAATTATTAAAATATTTGGTGTCAACAAACCACTTTATAACAGAGCAAACAATGACAATCAAAAAAGATGGAGATAAGGAGAAAGTCCGTTTTAAAACTGTAAGTGGGATTTTTATGGAATCTAATGCATTCAGGCAAATGGAGTGGTATAAGTATTACTGTTTACACAATGCAATTGTACTTTATGGTAATTCTTTGGTGGAAAATATAAATGGGTGTGAAATGATCAGGACTGGAACATTGCATTTCAGTGGAGGAGAAATGCATGAAGTGGCTGGCAGGAGTCAAGAAGTGGTGTAAATGAGTCCCGGATTGGACTGCCTCAGGCAAAGACTGTGGAGCAAGGCAGTTAACTCGGGGTTCTGTCCTCGTGCCTTCTGCCTATGTCAGAGCACACAAGTGTAATAACAGTGTCTGCTGTTGACTTGCAGTCCTAAACAAACATATGTAGTATATCTGAATAAGATTCAGAAATAAATCAGCTTTCAGAGCCGGCTATATCCCAACTCTCAGGGACCAGAGAATAGGAACACAGTGATGGAAAGGAAAAGAGTGTGATCTAACTGACGACTTAACTGACTTTGCAAAGGCGTGCTACTGAAAGAATCTGTTATTCTGGGAGTCCATCAATTTCTAAAGCACCTATCACTGAGGACTATAAGCTTGAGGCTTTGTAAATCTCCCCAGACATTGGGGAAATCCAAGAAGACTGCCGAATCCAAGGCTCACAAGAAGTTGCCTGTTACTCATTTTCACCTCATTTGCTACCTTACATTAAAGGGGGTTTTTACTGAAGGCAAGAAAAAGCAAAAAGGAAGAGCCTGCATAGGAAATGGATATCTCATGGAAAATTACAGGACAAGTAGCAAATCCAGTTTAGTCATCTGAAGGACAGGGATGATTTTAAATGAATTCCCTTTGGCCCACCTGGTACCTAGACACATAAACTGAGTAAAAATAGCAAATAAAGATAGCAAAAAAAATTCCAAAAGACCAAGATAACATTAATAGCTTTTAAATTGTTCATCTGAGCTTCACAAAGATGTTTTAATTTTTGTAAATTGTCCGGCGTGTCTCTAGAATGTTGTTTCTCTAAGCTTGAGATAAGCATCAGTTCTGATGAAATAAAACTGGCTTTGGAAAGAAAGTAGGTTCTTTGTGCTAGACTAGAAGAAAAAGGAGTTAAAAGGTCAGTGATAACAATAACACCAACAAATAGAATTTATGAAGCATTTTAATGACTACAAAGCTCTTTACAAATATCTCACTTTAACTTCAACAATAACTCTGGGAAGTAAGAGCTACGATTATTCCCATTTTACAGATAAGGATAGTGAGACATAGTGAAATGACTTACCTAGGGTTACACAGCTAGTAAATTTCACAGGCAGAATTTGAGCATCCTGTCTCCAAGTCTAGTACTCTGTCTACTATGCCATATATCTGCCTGTGATTAAAACCAAGGTCTGCCTAGATTATCTGTTTGACCTTAGGCAATTCACAATATTTCACAAGTAACTTACAAATTTCTAAGACAAAGTTGTTTCAGATGGTAGGTGAAGGGACTGGACTAGATGACCTCTGATACTCCTTTTAGTACTGATTTGTGAGTTTGTGACCATTTATACAGGGATTTAAAATTTACACAGATATTTTGTTACCCAAAATAAACAAAGAAGGGGAAAACACCTGTGAATCAGGGAGAACAAGTATTATTTGACAGATAAGAAAACTGATGAGAGTAACTTGTCCCTGTACACAAGATAAGATATAGGATTTAAATCCAGGTAGCTTCTAGCTGTAAATGCAGTGCTTCTTCTTCTTTTTTTTTTAAACCCTTAACTTCTGTATATTGGCTCCTAGGTGTATGAGTGGTAAGGGTGGGCAAAGGGGGTCAAGTGACTTGCCCAGGGTCACACAGCTGGGAAGTGTCTGAGGCCGGATTTGAACCTAGGACCTCTCGTCTCTAGGCCTGGCTCTCAATCCACTGAGCTACCCAGCTGCCCCTCCAGTGCTTCTTCTATCAAGTCACATTGACCCTAAATAAAATGGCCCTCCTTGTACTCTTGTAGAAGGTTGAAGTAAATCTGGACAAGCTATCAGAAAAAATAAATAGGCTAGGAGTTATATAGAAAAGAAAATAGATTTTTCATATTTATGAATGATTCCTACCACTACCCATCTTTACTCACCAGTGGGGGTTCTGTTCTCATGGATCTAGATTGGAGTCTTCCATATTGTATTGAGATGATTGCATGAAGTTTCCTAGCCAAAGCATTTAGCTGGTTTTTCAGTGTCAAAGCTCTTTCCCTTTAGCTAGGATGGACCTACTGCTAACTCACACTTGATAGTTCTCCAAGTTTGATAGGTCCTTCCATACTTGACATCTGCAGTCAGAGCCTTTGGGAAACTAGATAAGGTTACCTCTACATCACACTGGAGACCTGGGGAAGCATTCCAAAAAAAAGATTACTCTATATTTCAGTCCTCACAATGAATCTGGAAGGTAAATGCTCTTATTATGCTCATTTTAAGGAAACAGAAAAAGATGAAGTGACATGCTAGTAGGTGACTGAAGGCACATTTGAACTCAGGTCTATCCTAATACTAGGTCTAGTTTTTATCTACTGTGCCCTCCTAGATGCCTCTAACTGACAAACATGAAATAATCTAAATTCTGTACAACTAATCCACTTGCTCTCAGATCAGGGGGAAAGTACTAGACGAGAGAATGGAAAATTGAGAGGAAAAGGGTATAATGAGGAAGAAAAGGAAGCATCTTCTATTTTACTTCCTTTTTGGTTTTTACTTCTATAGGTTTAAGAATGAAAAGTTCTTATAGTTGACCAAAAATCTGCTGTGAATTGGTAGCAATTGACAGACTGAAGGTATAGATGCAATGTTGTATGAAATTGTTATTAGATTGTTAAATGATGGTACAACATGTCAAGAATCCTTTGCCTGTAATCAGTTTGAGTTTTCAGCTCCTCTATTTTATCCTGTTATTCCTTGTTAACTCAATTGAATTGAATGGAAGCAAAGGGTGTCAGTGAAGAAAAGAATAACACATTCAGACTCTGAGTTTGAGTAACAGCTCTGTCCTTTGTGACCTTGGGGAAATCATGCTGTATGCTTGAATCACAGTTTTAAAAATCTGTAACATGATAAAGTTAGGCCAGATCACCTCAGAGGTCTTCTTTAGCCCTAAGGTCTACAATCCAATGATCTTGTTTATTCTTATCTGAGTTGAATTGGACTTTACTTCCCACTGATAATATTTTGATACTTTGGTGAATTTCTGATCTTAATCTGTGTGTCTCTTCTTTCCAAAAGGGCACATTTTTTAACATCCAACCTTTTTATTTTAGGAGTACTTTGTCCCTCTCCTCCTATAAATATTCCACATGGAGTCAACTCAATGGATTGATATCCTCTCTTTAGATCCCCAGACATTCCTTGAGTATCAATGGAATACACAAGTAGTTTCTCTGTTATTCAGTTATCCATAATTCTCATGAGTCAATCTGACTAATCTCTTTTTCTACCTGATATCACTAAAACTGCTGCAAGAATGCAATCATTTATTGGTAACTGATTACAGCCTATGGAATTGGTATTAGCTATAGGAAAAACCTGGTAGTGGGCAGTGGACAATTTTGCAATCGGGAAGCTTTAAATTTAACTCCTCTTTCTGACAGACAACAGGCTGTGTGGCTAGAGCCAACTCACTTTACATCTCTTTACAATTGGGGAACTTTACACGCCCCAGAAAACTCTCGAAGACTCTAAGTTGGCAATCGGCATCATGGAGCCAGTTTCTATCATGAATGTTCACTACACTGATGAAATCTTAGGTTTCATCCAAATAAAGAAATAGAATAAAATGTATCTTTCTGCTGTCTACAGAGTGACTTGAAACTTTGATCCTTCTGAGACTGTAGTATTCCACGTTTTGTGACCATATAGCATCAATAGAAGAATCCTGGTATTAAAAAAAGGGCTTTTGTTTTAGGGAGAAATTTTAGGTCATCAAAAACATGGAACAATGTCTCAAAAATGCAGCCTAAATGGTTTTCCTTTTCCTGTTTGATTCTGTCTGGTTGTTATTTGTCTGAAGGGTCTGTCGGAGATGTACATATTAAAGTACTAACTCAATTCCAGTGCTATTCATGTTGTTTAAGAGGGTTCTTGATTTGAGCTGTGTAGGTGCTCCCTTCACTGGTCCCAGTCTCTTTCAAGTTTGGCAGGATGTATTAGGATTTCTGCAATCGTGGAATAGTCTGAAAGAATCCTGGGGCAACATCCTGCCATGATGAGGCATCAAAGTAGGGCTTTCATGGAGACTAATCATAAACAAAAATTACATATTTAAACATGTATATATACATAAATGGAATTAAATATGTACATGTATCCTCATAGAAGTCTTTGAAGATACCTTCTTTATTAATAGGAGAGGTAGTATATAGAATACAATATATAGAGAGCCAGTCTCAAAGTCTGAAAGGCATGAGTTCAAGGTATTCTTGTGATATATACAGGTTGGGTGACCCTCGGAAAAGTCATTTAATCTCTCATTGTCCCCAATAAGAGGCAATTCTCTAAAGACTATAAATTGCAAAGAAGATGCTGGTTTGAATAAATGTGGGGATCTTCCTCTATGAAAATTCCCTACACCACTGAAATCACAAATCCAGACATTTAGAGTCTTTAAAACATATAATACACATATGAATGCATATACATAATACACATACACATACACACTCACATACAAGGCTGTATTATTTATATAATCACATATATTTATAGAAAAATAAATTATGTATACATACACACATAAATACTTTTATGTACTTTTATCTCTGCATAGATTGACCTGTGAACTTATAATTTTACATATGTGTGTATCTAAAATATATTTTAAATTTTAGATGATTTGACATTACATGATATGTATCTGTATATGATAAAGTATGTGAACTGGATAGGTGGAAATTAAGATCAAATTTTAATTTTGAATCTACTTTGCCTCTGTGTAGCATATAGAAAATGCTATTTTGTATTCAAACGATCTTCCCTAACTTCCATAAATATTATTACCTTAATGCTATCATCAGTGTCTTGAGATGACCACTTACTTATACCAAACTGTAAAAATCAAGTGAGTTTTAAGAATTGATATATGATTCACATAGATCTATTTGTACTGGATGAATCAATATTCTTTTCTCTGATATTAAAGTGATGATCAGGATCTGACTGTAAAGTCCAGTGATGATGAAATTCACCACCACGAAGAGTATCCAAGTTCAATATCATTGCTGACATCGGAGGTCTTAGATTGTCAGATGATAGATCATTCCACCATACAAAATGTATTCACCTCCCATGGTCTATGTTGAAAAAAATCTGGGTGCCCACAGTATATCTAAGTATTAATAATTTGAAAATATATATATTTTAGATTTGTCATATTCAAGAGCCATAAGATGTTGAAAAATTAGAAATCTGATTAAGAATACAAGTAGTAATAATTAATAATAAAAACCACTAGCATTTATATATTATTTAAAGTTTTTCAAAGTGCTTTCTAAATATTAGCTCATTTGATCCTCATTGCAACTCTGGGAAGTATATTATCTGAGAAGATATTATCCCCATTTTCAGATGAGGAGACTGAGGCTGAGGGGTTTAAATCTGCCCTAAGTCACACAACTAGTAAATGTCTGAGGGCATACTTTAATTCAGGATATTCATGACTTCCAATCTAGCATTTTTACCCACTCTACTACCCAACAGCAGCATGTATAGCTTTATTTTTTTGATTCCTTCTTTGGGAAAATTATATTTTATGGAGATATGACCCTCATTGTATCAAGTCCAAATGATCATATTAATTATTGCTTTTATTATTTAATGACTACTACTTACTGTCATACCACCAAAGCCTAACAGAAAAACAACAACAAAAGCAAAATAAATCAGGGACTATTGTCAAAATTTGTGTTAAGACAGGGTACTATGCATAAGCAGATTCTTTAAATATGAATTCTATCTTAGATGCATTTAATACTGATTTGACTTCACAAGGAGGCAAAATTACTTAATTCATTATCACCCACCCCTGATTTAGATCTATGCATGTGAAAATCTCTGTTACTAATTTTAATTGCACTATTCCCTCTCTACAGGATACTGTTAAATTGGTTTGGTGAAATAGTAGTGAATCACATCAAAGTGGTGGGCTACATTTTATAATATATCTAAATAACTATCCCATTTTCCCAGCATGTTGCTGTGCATTTTAAGTATTAATATTATGACTCCAGTTTAGAAGAATGTAGCCTTTTCCTTTAAAATAAATTTTCCTCCTATTTTAGCACTGTTAAAATTGGGCTAGATTTTAAGTGGCTAACGAGTAATAAAAGAGCAGTATCTGCTGCAGGGACCCACAAAAAACATGCTCCCTGCCTCATAAAGTATGTTCACGGAAGGAACTTGCAGATACATCATTCTGATACAGTAATGGTTTTTCCAAACCAAGTCAGCTTCCTTTTGTAGCTGTACTTTATTATCTGGACTTCTATTTTTGCTTTTACCCCTGGATCTTTAAAGAGAAGTTCCTTTTCTTAGATATATACTTAATTTTTTTTTAATTCTGAGAAGCAGAAAGAATTTTAGAAGAATGGATCATATTCTCATTGCTCTGAGAGATCTTTAACTTGCTCACTACCGGTGTGATATACAAATGTGCTCATGACTCTCCAATCAACATTTATTAAGTGCCTACTATGTGCCAGACACCTTGCTAAGTGCTCCTAAAGGAGTTAAAATAAAAAAGAATCTTTCCTCTACCTTTCTAATCCTATTTATTTACCACCCTAGTTCTCTTCATTTGTCCCCTTTGAGGCCAAATTCTTAAAAAAAAATCAGTTAGAACCGATGCCTCCACTTCCTCACTATTCACCCACTCTCCAAACCGTTATAGCTTGAATTCTGATACCATTCTTTTCCGTCAACATCATGAATGATTTTTTAAAATCATCAAACCGAAAAGCCTTTTTTTCCTCAATCTTTATCATTTCATATGACTCCCTACAGTATTTGATTATCTTGATTTCTCTCTCCAATATACTCTTTTCTTTGATCTTCGGAAACAAAATTTCCTGATTTTCCTCCTATCTCCTTTGTTGGTTCTTCTTAACTCCTCATGATAGGTGTTCCTGACTGTTCCATCCTCTGCCTTATTCTTTTCTCACTCTACTCCCTTTCCTTTAATTTCCTTTCATTAACTTCGCATTTGTAGCTTTTAATATACAAATGAGCTCCATATTGATATTTCCAAATTTGACCACTGCTTTCCAAAATGGTTATGGCATTTCATAGCTGTATTAACAATGTATTGTGCACCTCTTTTTCTGAAACCCTTTCAATAATGACTAAAAAAACTTTTTTTTTTACATTTTTTTCCAGTTTGCAGGTACAGGGTTGTTTACATTTGATTTTTATGATTATTAGTGATTTGGATCATTTTTATGTCATTGTTCATATTTTGCAATTCTTTTGAGAAAAATATTTTAAGCCATTTATATATTGGGGAATGATTAGTCTTATATATGCATTTTGGAAAACAAATCCTCTTCAAAGAAATCTGATAAAATGATTTTTTCCCATTCAACCATTTCTCTTTTTATGCTAGATGCATTAATTTTGTTCAGAAACTTTTTCTTTTCAAGTATTATAACCAGTTATTAATTGTATTTTTTGTCTATCTATTGTTTGGTTAAGAATACATCTTCTAGAGCATTAGGAACTATGTCCAAAAGGCTATAAACTGTGTATAATCTTTGACTCTGCAATACCACTCTTATATCTGTGTCCCAAAGATATCAAAGGGATGTTCATCAATTGGGGAATAACTGAACATTTTGCGGTTGTGATGGAATACTATTGTGCTATAAGAAATGACAGACAGGATCGTTTTAGAAAAACCTGGAAAGACCTATGAACTGATGCAAAGTGAACTGAGGAAAATAAGATCATTTTAACAGTAACAGTAATTTTATACAATGATCCAACTGTGTGTGATTTAGCTTTCTTAGCAATATATTGATACAAAATAATTTCTAAAGATTTAGGATGGATAATGCTACACAAGACCAGAGAAAGAAGTGATGGAGTATGAATACAGATTAGAAGATAATTTTTTAAATTTCCATTTTCCCGGTTTTTTGGGGGTGGGGGGGAAGGTCTGTGTTCTGTTTTGCAAAGAGGTTAAAATGGAAATATGTTTTGTGTAACTATACATGTATAATAGATAGTAAAGTGCTTATTTTCTCAGGGAGTGGGAAGCAGACAGAGAGAGAGGATTTGGAAATGAAAAATTATAAAAAACAATGTTAATATTGTTTTTGCATGTGAAAAATAAAACAAAACATTCTTAAGATGAAATAAATAAAATTTAAATAAAAAGAATACATCTCCTACTCATATTTAAGAGAGTTATGTGACCTAAAATGATGTTCTTTCTACAACACCAGGAGGCCCTTTTCAATGTATACTATTTACTCTTTTGAGCAGAGAAAACATGAGGTGACACAATATCTGGTTTAGCTATTGGTTTAAAAAAAAAAGAAAGTTAGGTAATCACACTGGCCCAACTGGAATTTCATGGATATCTGAAAGCTTCATTTTTCTTTTATTCAACAACCTCTTCTTTTAAAAACTCAAAATGTCTTAATTTATATATGTTTAAAAATATAAAATCTGATTCCCATTTAATTTCTTTAGCACCTTTGGAATTGAAATAATAGTCATTACAAGACTGAACTTTAGTTTTTTTTCTTTACTTTCTCTTTGCAAAAGCCATCTAGAACCAGTAATAGGTCCATTCTCTTCTACATACTAAATTAATAAGGAATATCATTGATTTAATTTTACAAATACCTTGTCAAAAATATTCCCATAGGTCTTGATCAATGACACATGTAAAACCCATTGGAATTGCTCCTTGACTACAGGAGGGGGATAGGAGAAGGGGAGGGAAAGAACATGAATCATGTAACCATGGGAAAATATTCTTAATTAATTAATTAAAGAAAAAATTACATATAAAAATATTTCCACTCAAAACCGATATATTAGTTACAGTACATGCTAGTATGGAGAAAGGTGAGATAGAAAAGTGCTAATTTAATTATGCTAATGATACTCTGGTAAATGTGAAAGCAGATGGCTAAACCATCAAACAATGTATGACATTTTTTTAATCAGATATTTTTGAATAAATATTTGTGCTCCAAAGCAGTAAGTTACTAGCACTGCTGGAAAAAAGAGAGTTCTAAGATCATCCTTTTCCCAGGTGTGCTGTATATGGTTAGTAAAAGCTTCCCAGGGTACCTTCTTAATGATCTCTGCCCCAATCTGCTCTTCTTTCTAAGAAGGAATTCACTATCCAGGCAAGTATAGTAGAATGGCTCCTCTTGAAGAAAAGCTGTCAATTATATGGCAGTCTGCCAAATTATATGTGATAGTTTTGTGATATGCCTAATAGGCTAAGGCTACTATGTCATTACACAAAAGACCCAAAGCTGTTTCTAAACTGTGGTCCCTTGGGAAAGAACCAAGTAATTGATCTCATACTCAAGTCACCACTTTCTATTCAACTCATCTCTCCTCTATGAAATGATTTCATCCTGCAAAAAGCATGTAAAACAACAACTCTTTGCACACTTTGGATCAGGACTTATCCTAGACAACACTGAAATCAGTTACCAAGCATTTATGAAGTGCTTACTATGGGCCAATCACTTAACTCCAAGTAGAGCGCTTAGAGAGGAGTAAAGTGTTAGAAGACTAGAACTACAGGAAGGGGCCAGTTTACCAAGGGATTTAAATGTCAGAGAAAGAAGTTTCTCCTTAATCTTGTAACTAATAGGGAAAGGAGGGACTTTCACAAAGGGTACCCATAAAGAGTTCAGTGACCTTCTACTATATTGCCCAAGTCCCTATCAAAAATCTCTCTCTCTTCCTTCAATTACTGAATCAAATAATAATCATTTATTTTTAAAGCACCAAGTGAAAGGCACTGTGCTAGGCACAAGGGATAAAATAAAAAGAATAAAATCCTTGCAATTAACAAGAAGCTTCCTTCATTGCCATTAAGGGAAAAAAAATTAATGTGACTTCCTTGCCAGAGATATTTTATTTGTAAAACAAAACAAAGGAAGGGAACTTAGATGGTAAAATTTTAGAGAAATAAGCAAAATTAATTCCAAAATATTATTCATGGGTTAATCATCTTTTCACATGCTTCTCAGTAACAATTACTTAAATAGGATTTTGACTTCATCAAATATAATAGGAAAAAAGATGATTAATCTTTGTTCAAAATCTTTACTTTCTTTTTATAAATATAGAATGAAAAATCTTGGATTTCTAATGAAAGTCAGAGTAGATCTAATATAACACACTAATTTAAGAAAATGCTACAATATTTTCAGTAAGTGGACATCAGAAGTCTATTTAAATATGCCCAGAAAACCAAACATTCACTATTTCACAAGCCATTATGTGCCTCTAAGAGTTACTAAGTTCTTTGCATAAAACTGAAATTTGCCACTCCTATAACTCCTGACCATTGATCATGTTTCATATTGTCTAACTTGAAAAGCAGAAGCCAATGCTTAATTTTATTCCAAGTGGATAGTTTCCCCCCCTCATCGAATTTCCAACAGAGTAACAAAAGACACCCACTTTACAGACTGTTCCTGGTTGTAAGAAAATGTAACTGTGCTATTATACTAGACATAAAAGTTAAATGGCCTTGGGGGAAAAACTTCACCTATAGGGATAGTTATTTTGCTAAAGTACTAAGCATAATTACGTGAAAAAATGTAACTTAAAAATTCTTATTATTGTCCCACTAAACATATTTTGCACATGGTGCTGTGTACCAGACAAATTAAAAAAAAGAAACCAAAAACTTGCTGTCTTTGAGGCTCTTACAATTTAAGAAAAAAAATCTCTTAATTTTCTTTCTTTTGGTAAAATTAACAGTGATTCAAAGGGTAAATGATTCAGAAGTGATCCAGAATATCCTTTGCACTTCAAGAAAATCAAAGAAAGGAAAAGAAAAAAATCTGATAGTAAACTACCACTCCAAAGGAGTCAGTGATACTACTGAAACTCAACAAGTCTACAGAAAAAAAAGAAAAGTAGGATTCCATGGCTTATATCTTATGGATAAGTTAGATCAAGAAAGGTGGGGAACCTTTTTATTTATCATTTTAGCTGATTTGATAGGTGGGAGATGATGTCAAATTTTCTCTAATGGCAAATGGTGGAGGGTTGTGGAAAAATTGAGACATTTATATATCCACCACTGTTGGTGGAACCATGAACTGATCCAACCATTTTGGAGAACAATCTGTAATTATGCTAAAGGGTTATAAAACTGTATATCTTTTGATGTAGTAATACCACCATTAGGTTTATTTCCTAAGGTGATCAGGAAAAAAGAAAAAGAACCTATATGTTCTCAAATACTTATGGTAGCATTCTTTGTGGTGGCAAAGATCTGGAAACTAAAGGGATGCCCATCAATTTGAGGAATAGATAAATAAATTGAGGCATATAATTATGATAGAATACTATTGCACCTTAAGAAATGACAAAGAGGTTAAAGAGGTTAAATAAAAAAGCATAGAAATAGCTATATAAAGTTAAGAAGATTAAAATGAGCAGAACCAAAAGAACATTATATACAGTAAGAGATATATTGTTTGAAGATTCACTTGTATGTGTCCACCTCCAGAGAAAGAACTGATACATAGAAATAAGGAAGATGTAGTTTTATATAATAATAAAGAAGGCAAGGAGTCCAAAACATCAAAATTATATTCTTACAGTGTAATAATTTCACTTCTATAAAGTGATTTACAAATTCTTTATTTTTTATCACAACAACCTTATGAGGCAGTTAAATAATATTTTTAAAATTATATTTATAAAGCATTTACACAGTGCCTGAAACACTGTAGATAATATATAATCTATTATTGAATTGTAGTAATAATAATGTCATTATTATTATTGTTGTCATTTGATCTGATACTCTAAGGCAGGGGTCGGCAACATATGGCTCTCAAACCATATCTGGCTCGACCTTCTGACTGGCCAGTCTGGGCAGAGACCCAGGATGTGCCCCAGGGAGCCCTTCAGCCCCTGCCCCATATTCCAGCACCTTCTGCCTCCAACCTCCTCCTTCCACAGGCGTTTATGGCTCTCACGGCCAAAAAAGGTTGCTGACCATTGCTCTAAGGCAATGATGTTGAACTTTTTAGAGAACAAGCGCCCAAACTACAACCCTCACACCATACGTGAGCCAACCTCTTACCCCAGACAGGGAAGAGAGATAGTGTTCCCATTGGGCTGCTGGGCAGAGGGGTGGATGATGTGAAAAATGTCCTCGGGTGCATGTGGAGAGGGGGAGGAGAGCAGTTCCCTCTGGCACGCTCAGGCACATGTGCTATAAGTTCACCAACATGGTTCTAAGGGGTACAAAGGACCATGCATACATTATCTCATTTGATCCTAACAAAAGCCCCGAAAGGTAGGTGCTGGTACTATCTCTATTCTCCAGATAATGAAGCTGAGGGTGAGACAGGGCAAATGAATTGTCCAACTAATAAGTACATGAGAGAGGCCTTCCTCTTTCAAAGTCCAATATTCTGTCCATAAATATGAATCCTCGGTAACTCAGGATTCACAGACCAATTTTTGTCTGCTACAAGTACTATAAATCCCATTTTTCGTGTGAAGTAATCAAGCCTCAGAGAAGTGAGAGATAATTTGTAAAGTGCCTAGCACAGTACCTGGTATGTAGTAGGGTTTATATAAATACTTATTTTGTTCCTTCCCTTCTTAAGTGATTTGCCAAATCAAAGTCTACTCAGGGAGCATGAATGTGCCTGTTATGTGCCAGGCACTGAGCTAACTCCAGGAGATACAAAGAAATATAAAAACAGTTCTTGTATGGAGTCACACAGCTCACAAAGCTGTGGACATTTAAAGAATGAGTAGAAATGAGTTCATAGAACTGAGAAATGGATACAAAACAGAAACGTTGTTCTGTAAGAATATTATGATGAAGACAACATTAATTAGCAGATAACAAAATTAGCAGACAGATGCCAAAATTGCTAAGGGTGATAAGAATTATTTTTTTAAAGCTATACTGGTCTCATGAAGAACAAGAGACATCTATGTATGCTCTCTGGGAGTAGGTTGTAGGTTTACAGTGTAGGGAATAAAACATTATACTTAGAAATAAAAACCCTTGAATTCATTTTCTACCTCTCATGCTTTATTAGCTATGTATTCTGGAGTAAATCAATTATTAAACCTGTGTGAGTCACAGTTTAGTTTTCTCCCCAATAAAATGGAGACAATGATACTCATATCAACTACCTCATAAGATTATTGTGAATCTTAAATGAAATAGCATGCCTTATCAGTTGATATTATGGGATTATGATAGGGATAGGACTATGTGTTAGGGAAAGAGTTTCATTAAGCTAGGGAATTCCTTGTATCAAGAAATATCCTCTTACTGATTAAGGTCAGTATTTATGATCTTGGAGACTTTTCTAGAACAATGACAGGTTAACCAGAATGTCAGTGACAAAATTTGAACTCCGAACTTCCTGGCTTCACATCCAGGTCTTTATGAATTGTTGCCTTTTGGGATAATGATACAATCTCTCTCTCTCTCTCTCTTTCTCTTTCTCTCTCTCTCTCTCTCTCTCTCTCTCTCTCTCTCTCTCTCTCTCTTTCTCTCTCTCTCTCTCTCTCTCTCT